>NC_090778.1:11997500-12300833 GCF_040054535.1 Antennarius striatus | reverse complement strand
CCTCTTCTAGTCTTTTTTTTTTCTCATTTTCCTTATTTATCAACTCTTCGAAGTACTCTTTCCATCTTCCTATCACACTACTGGCACCTTTCTCTCTATACACTCCTGTACCTCCTCATTCCACCACCAAGTCTCCTTATCTACTTTCCTTCCAGATGACACACCAAGTATTCTCCTACCTGTCTCCCTGATCACATTGCAGATTCAACTAAACACAACTTATTTATCAAATATTGTAAGTTCCCTCAGTCAGGAAATTTACTTAAAAAATCCACATGGAACTATTTTCATTTTTATCAGACATGGTTATATATTTACTCACTATGAAGGCCGTGTCAATCTCATGCTGTACTTCACTTAGCTTCCCACAGAAATTGGGAATTTCATTCAATTTCATACTTCTTCCACTTTTTATGTGAGACATGAAGACTTTCATAAGAAAAAATCCACCAGAACACAATCAGGATTGTTCTTTTGTGTGTAGGTGTCTATTAATGTCTTTTTTCAGATGACTGATCTTCCCCAAGACTGGGGGGCAAAGTTTTTGACTGACTGGTGGGCCACACAGAGTTCTATAATTTAACGGGGGCCAGCTAAGGAACAAATGGATGGAGTGTTTTTTCGTACAAATGCAAATGACATGTAAAAACCATTATATAAAATTAAATTAATGAGATTTTGTACGAATTACATTTAATTACATAATTTAAACAAAGTTTGGAATGTCGGATTCCAAAGCCAAACGGCTCGCACATGGCCTGCAGTCCATACTTTTCCCATGACTTCTATGGATGCTGGTTGTGTCACTTTTATTTGGTCAGCTGACCTGATGGCATGAAACTCCAGACTGTCACACTTTTGGGGTTAAACCTTGACCCAAGGTTCAGCTGTGATATTTATCAATGTCATTTGGTGGTATCTATTTACTCTTATTGGCAATTTTACACTTAGCCCCTGCCAGGTCAGTATAGCTAGCAGAGAGATCAGAGCATTAACACAATCAAAAAAACTCATTCTTCTCTTCTTTTCAAGGATGTGCATCAAAGCTGTGTTTCATTTAAATGCCCCATTGTGCTCTTATTCATTGTTTGGAGAGGAGTGAGAGGGCTTGTTTATTGTATCACATTGTGAGGTGCAGAGTAAACAGGATTTGTGTTGATTTCCTCCTCATTGTGTTGACCTGGGATTTAGGGTCTGACTGATGGACTGGCGTGCCACAGATGGAGAGACCTGTTCTACTCCATCAGCCACAATATATCAGCTAGCTGTGTCTGGACAACTACAGTGCTGTCTGCTGGGAATCCTCAGCCTTGAACTGATGGGATCATGTAGATAATAGCCTCTCATGGACAGCATATCTACAAGGGAAAGTGTAAAGGTCAGGTGTGAAAGAACACCACATATATTCTGTAGAATGATAAAGATTGGTCTTAAAAGTTTTCATGTGACGAGCATGCATTTTACTCCATCTTTTCATCTCTTGTCTGATGGTCACTGCTACAGAGTCAGAGGAGGTTGTGTGACCACCCATGTTTGTTTGTAAGATGTCTTAAAATTCCATGAACAGAATGTGATCAAATTTTGTATACATGTGGATGCTGGGCTGAGTAAGAGTTGATTAAATTTCTTATCTGTAACCAGGGTTAAATTTTCCACTTAGTTCAATATTGTGAGATAGGGACTTTGTAAATATTTTTCAATTGCCAACAAAATAATAGCAGGCCAATCAAAACAAAAAAAGAAAGGATCAAAATCTAGATCATAATCTGAGAATGTGTTGGCTCTCATGACTGTTTAACTTTGTATGTTGATTAAACAGAACTTCATATGAACTTGTTCATCTACTACACTCACTGAATGACCTGTCTGCCTCTAATACACAATATTACATTGTTTTGCATAAAAGATCTTCAGTTGGGTGTTGTGGGTGGGCGCTGGACATGTTTATTTAGCTTACTGGTAAAGTGCCTTGCCTTGCATCTCTGCATGGACTACAGTACTGAAGGGATGATAGTGGACAGCTGTCAACTCAAGGAATTTTTTTAAAATTATAATGTAATCTTTTTAAAGATTTACCCAGCTTGTGAGGTAAAATGGAAGGTCACAGCGAAGCATTGAGTGTTGTTTCAACCAGCTTTTGTTTGTGAGTTTTGATCACCTGTTGACTCTTAATCAGATAAACTTTACTGGCATCGGTAGAAGCCAGTTTATGTTATTCTTTTAAAACCTGAGACTGTAATCTCTGTAAAACGCGTCACATACAGTATATATTCAATATTTACGCAAAACAACTGGGACCTGCAGTTGAACAGCCAAGAATTGTGCATGCAGTATTTAGGGGAGGATCCTTATCTGCAGGAGATCATTATATGTGAAAGGACAACTATGATGTTAATCAAAACCCAGTGTGTAGCAGTTTTGGTTTGAAAAGTAATTTTTTGTTGTTCTTGCAGCAAGTAAAATAGAAAATATTACAAGCCTTATCTTATCCGTCAGTGTCTGGATCTTCCCAAAGAATCCTTTGAGTCAAGGAATGAGAAAGTAACATGTCTTTATTTCTGTTGGATGTACTGAAACAATCTCTTGATGTTCACTACTTGTGCACATTTTCCCTGTATCCTGCAACAAAGGTTGCTGGTAAACCTTGTTGCAGAAGCCCTAAATGTTGAAAAAAACTCATTATAAGTTCAACAAGTATTTATGTGGGTAACTGAAAATATTTTGTTGTTTCTTTGTTTCTTCTTTTCCTTTTAGCCCATAGAGATCTTTCTCTCCTTCTGAAGAAGTATCCAACCTCTCATACATGTCATTATATGCCTCTTGTATGGCCATAGCCACCTCCACTTTGGCTCTCCATCACACCTCAATGTATTCTCTCTTTGGTCTTCTCAGTGTCCAACATCTTCTCTAGGCTCTTTCCAGTATGGTTTCCTGTACTTTAGAGTTCCACCGCCAAGTCTCCTTCTCCCCTTCCCTACCAGAAAACACCCCAAGTACTCTTCTGCCTCATTCTCTGATCACCTTGGCTGGTCCAATCATCTGGGAGTCTCTCCTGTCCACCAATACCCTGTCTGCAGATCTTGTTTAAAAATCACTCAATAGTTTTGTAATATCCAATCTTATAATGATCAATCCAGTCTGTAATATCCAATCTTATAATGATCAATCCAGTCTGTAATAGTCCAATATTCTTTGCTCAACTTCCACCACATGGTTCTCTGCTCTGCCTTTGTCTTCTTAATCTTCTTTCCCACCACCAGTTTCAACTTACACTGCTGTTAGCTACACTATCCTCCACCACTACCTTACAGTCAAATGACGTCTTCACAAAATATAATCCACCTACATGCTTCTATCTCCACTCTTGTAAGTCATCAAATGCTCCTGCCTTTTCTGAAAGAAGGTTTTCACTATAGCCATGTCCATCATTTCGAGGAAGTCTTCCAGCATCTGCCTCTCCAAGTTCCTTTCGTGCATGCCAAACTTACCCATCACTTCTTCATCACCTCCACTTCCCTCCACAGCATGCACATTAAAATCTGCACCAACCACAAGTCTCTCTGTCTCAGGAATGCTCCAACTAACTTATTCTACCTCCATCCAGAATTTCTCTTTCTCCTCCAATTCACGTCTTACCTGTGGGACATAAACACTACTGTAATCATATTATACATAACACCCCCTACTTGAAGTTTCACCCTTCTCACTCTGACACTCTTTTCACCTTCAAGACACTCTAAATTCACATTTTTGGAAGGAAAGTAAATGTGTAAAATATTTAATGTCATCGTTGTAAATAGGTCTGACTTCAGGGGATTATAAATCCTCAGACAGATAATGTGTTTTAATATACAAGAGTGAGGCACACTCAGTAAATAAGAATTAATAAATAAGCATAAATAAATAAATAAGAATCATTAGACCAGCCTCTTCTGTCGAACCTGGATATTCTCTCACTACAATTGTTGTGTCAATGTCTTTAATTTATTTTGACATAACAACATGTAAATTCTTTTCTTTAATGTCTTTTTGACAAACTGTCACTCAGATTTTGAACGCTTGTCATTAGTTACAGGAAATATTTTTTCAAGAATTTCAAGCAGGTGTTTGAAGAAGGATGACCCAATGTGTAAGTGTAATCAATTGTATGTTAATACACATGAAACATTCTGTAAGATGGAAGTAATAAATTCTCTCTGATGCTCTCGTTTTACTCATCTTATCCACCTGGCTTTTTCCAGGAAACTTCAAAGTAAAGCTGCCATTTAGAGTGATTTTCATTATCAATTAACACTCCTGTTATTCATGAAATTCATGTTGTTGTTGTTGTTTTTTCAGAATAATGAAATTAAATGAAATATTAATAAAGCCACAGGATTGATCCTTCTATCATTATTCTCAAGAGTCCTTCATCAACCCTTTTGTCTGTGTTTCCTTTTCCCAGCATGGAGAGCTCAGGGTCATACCTTTAACACCAGTCCTGTGATTTATTGTTAAAATACATTTTGCATTCACAATTCAGATAATTCATACAAGCTCCCACCACAACAATAAAAAGTGTACCTGAGGGAAGGAAAATGGGCAATTGTATTGCATTGGTATTATTTCCTGAGACACAGATTGATGTATCCTGGTGTTGCAGTATTGTTCTTACTGACGAGGAGTGCTCTGCAGACTTCATTGTTAAATTGTAGATGCTACACAATGTGACAAAATACAGGCAAGGATGATTAATTCATACACTCCATCAAGGTTAAAGGAAGGAGACTGTTGAGATTTCTTTCTCTTTCTTTTGTGGGGGGCCTTTTTCTTAACACACAGTTTTGATAACTGAGAGATAACTGTCTCTTGATAAAGATTTCATAACACATAGACTTAAGTAAATGTTTTTTCTCATCAGATTTCTTCCATATGCTTGTGTAATGATCTACAGAATTGAATTTATTGTATGAGCTTGTGCTGCTGCATAATGATTACTTTTGCTTATGACAGGATTTAGGAAAAATATGTTTTCCAGGACACTGATTTTTTAGTGAAGTTTTTTATTGCATTGTGTTTTATTGTATTGTGACTTTAAATGTATTATCACCACTAGAACCATGCACAATAGGGTATGTATTCAAAAATAAAGTAAAAGTAAAGTGGCAGAAACTAAATGTAAATGATACCTTCTGGTTTTAATCCATTAACAGCATACATTCATCTCATTTTTGTATACTGCAGCTGCTTCCCAGTATTGTGGTGCCCCGTCTACATAAGCATGAGGTGCAGACAGCCAGGCACAGCAGGTCAGTGGTTCTCCTACCCCAAGTGATAGGAAGCCATGGGAGGTCCAGAGACCCTGGTCCTGTTTTTGGATATATAATCACAAACAGGAAGTCCCTTTAAGCCAGTCACACAGAGTCACTTCCTTCTTTTGTTTACATGGGGTTTCATTAGACTCCCAAAGACTTAGTTGTGAACTGCCATCAATGTAACAGCAGAGAAAATCTCACATTGATTTTTTTCCCCCACATACTTAAATTTGAAGACTTTTCCCAGGGTGATCACAGCGTTGTAAAAGTCTATCCATCGTCTAAACCACTTTATCCGCCGTAATGGGGAGCTGGAGCCTATCCCAGCTGGCTTAGGGCGTGAGGCGGGGGAAACTCCAGGTGCGACGCCACTGCACCACGTAACCACACAGAGACAAACACGCCTACACACACTCATACCTAAGGTCAATTTGGAACGGCCAATTAACATGAAGGGTGTGTTTTTGGAGGTGGGAGGAAGCCGGAGAACCTGGAGAGAACCCACACAGACATGGGGAGAACATGCAAACTCCGCACAGAGCGGGACTCGAACCTGAAACCGCCTTGCTGTGCGGTGACAGCGCTACCAACTGCGCCACCGTGCCGCCTGTTGTAAATGTGTAAAAGTGAAATCAATCAATCAACATTTTTATAGTCCAAATTCACAAATGACAATTAGCCTCTTAGCCTCTTAGCCTCTAGCTGTTACAAAGTAACACCCTTAAACCCTCAAACCAGGTGAGCAGACACTGTCACTATGGCCACAACACCAAACACGCTGAGAAGCTGCATTCTGAGTTGTATTAAATACTGTTTGTACAGTTTTGCATCTTTATTACATCATATTAATGGTTTCTTGACCATACATATGAAGTGTCTTTTGCAATAGTTACACATTCTAAAACTATGAAAACATACCAAGACATTTAACAGTGATTTATAAGGAGACTTTTAGGAGACGTTTCTTCCGATGAGAGGAAGAACATGAGGAACAGAGAGAATGCAACCTGAGGAAAAGATCATGAAGTATCACAGGTATCTTATAAGCAAATAAGTGATATGGATCAATTCAAAAAGCAGAAAGTCACAATTTTTTTGTTGTTGACATAATAATACACATTGCACTAGGTGAATAACAACCACAGTGCAGATTTACCCCTCATGTTGTGATTTAAGATGTAGTGTAACACACCTTCAAGCCGCTGTTCCGAGGAAAGAAGGGAACAAAAATCCTTTGTTGCTTAAATATTTGATAATTACTGAAGAGAGAGTTCTTACTCCCCCTGCATACCTCCCTTTATAAGCTCTGTCTACAGACCAGTATTCCACTCCTTTACATCTTGTGAAGCCATAGTCATTATGTAAAAAGCTATTTTTGTCATAACATGTAGTTTAATATAATGGGGAAAAAAGTAATATTAGAGGCTGTGTTTTGAGGATGCAGAAGCTTCTCCAGGGGATTATGTGTTACTTTAAAATGTTAGCTTCCCAACATTGCAGTGAGGCTACTTGCCTGAGGCACAGCCCGGAAAAAAGGCTGTGTCTGAGTGGGTTTGGGAACTGCGTGGCCTTTCCCTTATTAAGATTTCCCACGGGGCCCTTAAATTCTATTTATCCTCATACATCTCCCACTTTTCAGCTTTCATTTTTTGGTTTCTAGCTCTCACTTATAAATGTAATTACCTTTCTATTGGCCTATCTCATCCTGATGTCATTTACTCTGAGCCAACTTACATTATGTTTTCTCTGTCAGTGTTTTACCCTCTCTTTTGACTTTAACATTTCAGCTGCCGTTCAAGAGTATTTCTTTCCCACACACCAATGGCTGTGACACTTGTCAGAGGTCCAGACTTGTTTAATTCCCATGGGGGATTTTAGCAACTTAACTTTTTCCTGCAGCGTTAAACTGACTTACAGTGAAATATTAAAGTTGACATGATTTGCATACTATCTTGCTTCAAAGACTGAAGTCTCTAATTATCTTGTCTGACATCAGTTAATTTATAATGATCTATCAAAACAAATAGTCTAGATGGTGGCTTCATGCAACGAATGTAACTGAAGGGCAACTTATTCTCCAACATTGAATCACTTCCTTGAATAAGGGCCAACACCTAACATTACAGTCAAGGCTGTCACCTTTTCCTACTCACTGCCTGTTTCACTCAAATCTGACATTCTTGCTCTTTTTTTTGTAGCTAAGAACTTGCCCCTGTTTTTTACATTTTCTCAACATTACAATGTGGAGAGACAGAAAATAGAGGAAAGACAGCTAGAAGTAAAACTTCAGAGTTGCGTCTGAAATCTGTAAACTATGTGCATCTATGTGCAGTTTTAACAGATTTGATAGATCCCTAAACAGTTTATGCATATCTTGGTATTTTCAGATGGTTTTGTGAACATATAGTAAACATAAGTAATATTTATGTTCAGGTATTGATATCACCTGGCCAGTTATCTATAACACCAATACTGGCAGCACGTGGTGGTTAAAAAAAATCTAAACAGTCAGTAATGGCAGGCAATATTGCATGTGTTATGTGTATGAATTAATGATATAAACACTCCAATCACTGAAATGGTTATAAAATGTTATAACTATCCCTCGTTTTTTCAGCAACCAATCATTCAATGTATTAGGTGGGTGTTAACAAACAGTGAAACTTTTCAATCTGTCCAATCTATCCTTAGATGTACAATTACAGTAAAAAAAAAAAAAAACATTTCTGTGAGCACATAAACTGGACATTGAATGGTGTATCATGATATTGTGTATTTATCACTCAATTTAAAACCAAAGTCTTGCCACACATAGGCTTCATCTACCATAAATCTTATTTGGACTTTGTGGATCTTTCTAATGTATCACTCTATCTTCCTTGCATGGTGACTGGATGAATTCACTTTCCAAATTACTGAATGGAAAAGGTTGGTGTTACAAGTGTACACAAAACTGGACTTGCAATTGCTGTGAACAACAATTTTGACAAAATATGATCTTCACAGTACTGATAAGAAGATTGAAGTGACTGGACTGATTGCATCTATTCATCCCAAAGACTTCTGTGCTATGCTGCTACAAAACATAAACCAAAAGAAAATTATCCAGTTGGAAGTGGATGCTTGAATAATTTGATCAGCCACAGATAAAAACTTTGCAAAATGTGAAGTTTTTATCTTTGCATTTTGCATTTAGCACAAATAAATCACACACAAATCATACAAATGTGAAGCTGTTTAAAGTACATTTTAGGATAACACGGTCTTGTAGCCTGCATACGTAAGATTTCTCAGTGTTCTCCGCTGATGCAGGGAACAGTATGTGAAATCCACAAGAATTGCTCTGCAGCTGGGATAGACCTTATGTGATTGTGGGTGAGTTCAAGCCCTAGTAATGTGTGTGTGTCTGTGCATGCATGCGTGCGTGCGTGTGTGTGTGTGTGTGTGTGTGAGTGTGTGTGAGTGTGTGTGTTCCCTGTTTGTGAGAGTAATCTCATAATTGTAGTCTGAGTGAGGGAAGGAAGGGTGAGGATTAGTGCTCCTGTTTGCTAATGTGTGTAATGTCTGAATACAACAGCGTGGGAGCTCGTGACATGGTGCCACACAGAAAGCGAGAAAACAAGGAGTTTTGGGCACAGCAGAACACCTGAGAGGATTAAGTTGACACTGATGGGAGATGTGACCTTCGGAAAAAACTGCATCCCTTAGTGGAGATTTTATAAAAGTGTGCTAGACAAACGTTTGAGAGAACTTATGTGTAGCAAGAAATGTAGTGAAAGTAGTATGATTTCTTCTTTGTTCGTCATCATGGTTCATTCAGTCAGGAGAAAAACATAAACATAATAAATTCTGATTAATAACATAAACATCATTATATAAAACAATCTTTAAATGATATGATGCCTTGATTTAAGATAAACTTTAATGTTTTCATTTTTGTCGTCTCCAACCACATAAAAATTGCAAGATATCAGAGTCTTCTCTGTGAATGGTTGAAGACAATATTTTTAGTTTTGAATGTCCTTAATAACATCCATCTCGGTTGGACTCTTTCTTGTAAGGTTGTCAGACATTTAGAATATCACAATCTTTGTTGGTTGAGAGACACTGTGTTATGTTGCAATGATTGCAGCAGCAGTTTGGCTGCCAGCTGAGATAATCTAGTCTAGTGGAAACATTTAAAAACTTTTGCACATAAATTATGTAAACATAGGGCCAGGCTTTAAAAAATACTACAGTTAAGTAGTACTGATGCTCCATGGTGCTGACAAGCAGACATTGATTTGTGGTAACAGGAAATGCATCAGTTTATTTACCCTGATAAAAGCCATGCTCTGTGTGTCCCAGTCATGACAGTGTTTTTTAACTGAAGAAGCTAAATTTAACCATAACTGATCTGATGCATACTTTCGGAAAGAATTTATAAAAAAAATGTCTTATAAAAAAGATGCCTGTGAATTAAACACAAATATCAATTTTCTATATTATTTTACAGACTTGAAATGTCCTGAGTGCAGCAGACAGATGGAAACCCAGACACAGTATGAGAACCTTAATTCATGACAATGACTCTCAGGACAAAGAAGCTGATAAGCAGCAAAGTGCACAAACAGAATGCATACTTCCCCCTCAGCAGTACCCTGCCCACAGAATCACATACTGTGCTGCTTTTCCCAGCAGAACGTACATGATTCAAAGGAAGTAAATGTTTTGTTTTCAGCAATTAAGGTCCTTGGCGTCTTGTTTTTTTCTTTTAAAAAAAAAAAGGTTCCTTTTCTTCAGGTCTCTCCTATAGGTCTGGGGGATCAGGGAAATCTCTGATTTTAGTTCAGAATCCCCCCTTTCACTTCCAAACATTAGGATAAAATCACATGAATTATAGACGCTGTCACTATTTGCTGATATACTTAATCCTATTCTTGAAAGAAAACAGCTATTTGAGGATCTGGCTTTCATGCTGTTCTCAGGGTACTTGAATATCCCCTCTGTATAAACAGAGACAAGCACAGTTGTGTACATATATAGACATGTTTGTCCCCATTTGACTCTCATGACAAGACAATCTTACACAATGGTGGGAAATATATAACTCAACTTGGCGATATAATTGAGTGGCAGTAATCCCTAAACAGAAGCTGTGAGAAAGCTCTGGAGAAATAAAAGGTTTTTCACACCTCTTGACTGCTAATGACTGCCAAACAAGGAGTAATGAAACCAAAGCAATGCATCATTAAAAAAGGTATTTTCCCAACACCAGTTAAAGCTGCTGTTGTTGACTGAAAGATGTTCAGACTGAGTGTTCTGACTTCTTTTGCATTCAAACCCAGTGAGAAACAGAAGGAGTATTAACAGTACAGCTATGATTATAGCAAGAACTCTTGCGTGAACGTAAACCTGGATGTTCTCATGTAAATATGTATTTGATGCACTCATTGACAAATGCTGAGGATGTTGTCATCCATGCTTTTGTCACATGGCACACATGGACGTGTTAGGGCATTGAAAGATGCATTGTCTGAAACACACAAATCTAATTTTTCTATTGCAGAGAGTATGAATGAGCCTTTCGGTGGCTCAAGTCTGTCTGGACTGGAAGTTCAGGAAACTGGAACAATATTGGTGATGGAACTGGGTTTTCATGCTTATTGTACCTTTAAACCTTATATGGCTTAGATTTTCACCTGACCAGCCAACATCTAAATTTGTAGCGCCATGTAACATTTCATTTCTGTGAGCAAATAAATCTCATTTTCGTACAATAAAATGCAGTCAGTGCTGTTTTATTTCAATGGATGTTGATAAAGATAAACAAAGCCGGAAATTTTTTTCAGTCATCTTTTCTTCCACCCAAAAATCGTTATCTTGTTAATGGGAATAAGGGATGAAATGTGGAATTAACTGTGACAGAAGCAACTGTGATACGGTTGGAAATCAGATGTCTGAAGTGGCTGAACTGCGGGACATTGTTTTCTATTTGCAGGATTGATCCATATGGAAGAATACAACATACAGTCAAACAGTCACTTCATCATACCAGCAAATGATGTTTATTGATGATGGTCTCAAATATTCATTTTTATCCTCTACCGCACTTAATAAGTTGATAACAGACAAGAGACAAATGAAAATGAAGAATACTTTAATAATTGCAGATTAGGAGCAACATATTCATGAAAAATATCCACAAACAAAAAAACAAACAAATTCCAGAAAACACCAGAGTGACATGAAGCTGGGCATCTTGCTCCTTTGTCAGACGGGAATCATACTGTTAGTGTCTATGTGACTATATTAGCTGGTTTTCATTTCAAGAAATACATAACTATTAATTGATATAATTTGAATTAATTGTATTTATAATTGTTTATTTTTCATATTTATTATATTGTATAAATGAGCTTACTACTGATAATGTGTTGTATCTTCCTAACATTAATTAAATTCAGTCCTGTTCAGCCAAGCTGTGTCATTTTGCTATATGTGTGGTGGACAGCAGAGTGTTTGCTTGAGATCATGGGGGGAACAGCATAGAAATAAATACGTGTATGTATAAATATAAATCTCAAACAATATCTGTGAGAAACAATACTGGAACTGAAAACCTCTATGTAAAACAGACACTAGTAAATAAACACAGTTCCTTACAGCCATAACAACAGACTACTTGCTTTGATACTGAACAGCTTTACCCGTAGGGGCTTTTATATTTTCACTAACCTGGCTACAACTAAAGGCTGCCTCCTAACAATAAAAACCCCAACTTCCTTGTTCAGGAAAATGAGATCGTGAGATTCACACCTTCAGCAGCCTCCCAACTGTTATCAATCCTTCATCAGTTTCCCACACTATGTGTGCTGCACACGACAGTCTGTCTGTTTGCAAAAGTTTAGTAAATGCTGACGCTGTGTGACAGTCCTTTGCAGCCTGCATGAGGCGAGTTACTCCTCTCCTCACCCAGGTATGCTGTTGTCACCAGATATCTCTGAGACATCAGACTCGGGTTCATCTGACACCTGTCATCCTGTTTCATTTTAATCAATGGTTTGTTTCATCCCTCTGCTCCTGCAGCACAAAGGAGATAGCCTGAGGTAACGATATGCTGTGTATGAACTAAACTCATATCTTTTTCTCTCCAAAAACACAATAATTTCTCAGAGTTTCCCTTTTTAACCAGGAACAACATTCCTTTGGAGCCTGGGAACAATTTCTAAAATAGCAAATATTGATGTTTGAATTAACACTGTGGTTTTTCCTGCTTCCTTACAGGTGTGAAAGTGTGTTGTTGTTGTTGTTGTGGTTGTTTTTTCAGTCAAATGCTCTTCAGAGAATCATATGCATTTCATTATTAATGATCACAGATATTGAACATTCAAGTGTCTTTGGGGGGAATGAAAACAATCATACCCAGATTCACTACTGTTTACATTTAAAGGTGGTAAGAAAGACTGTTGACAGTTGATGAACTCACTAAGCAGCTGGTTTCATTTTGCGTCAACATGTTTATCCTGTAAACAGGATGAGCACTGAGACTTTGCATAACAGACTGAATATTTTTAGCTACATGTTGAAAATGTGCTTTCCCTTTAATGACACTGCTTGCTACAAGGGGAGGTTTTATGTTTTCCTTGTAATGAGCTCTCTGCTGACCTCACTGCGGCCTCTGTCCAGCTATTCAGAGTCACTGAGATGGAGCTGGAACCTCCAATGGGGACAAATAGTCATTCTGCTCACTCCACATTATATCTGACCAAAAGAGCACATTAATCCTTCTAGTTAATGACTAACATGTCCATTTACCATGGTAACCAAGTAAATGTACTCAATGTACTCAAATTACAGCAGTGCTTCCCTTGACATTTTCATTCTGTGCCACTTTTTACAGTATTTATACTTCACTATAGAGGGACATACAGTATATGTAGACAGAAAATAATTGGCACAAATTTAGATGAATGTGGAAGAGATGTTCACGCAAATTGAAGCATTTCATTGTGATCATTTTATCAAAAAAGAGAATTTTAATTTATTTGTAATCATTTTGATGTTTGGACTGTTGGATGGATGAAACAAATGTCATGAATGAGTCACTTTGGGTTGTTTGTAATTATGACGCGAGTCAGTTAACAAGATCCAGTAGATTTTGATGACTCTGAGGTTTTACTTTTGTTACGTCTGCACAACTTTTTTCTGTGTTTACTGTAGGATTCAGTCTCTGAATGAAACTTTCCATTTCTAAAGCCTTGCTGAAGTGACAGCGTGGCAGTCAGAGTGGATGGTGGGTGCAGATTGTTCAAGGAACCATCTTGGCTGCTACATTCCTGGTCTGAAGCACTGGTTTTCTTGCGTTTTAGCCTTTATTAAGTGAGGAAAAACAGTAATTAATCTTTAAACAATTGTTTCTTTTTTTTTTAGCTCTTCAAAATTTTTTTGCAAAGTAAAACTTACTTTGAGATGCAGACCCTTGTTTCATCCATATCCTTAACCTTATTATTCTTGTGTGCTTTTTGAGTTAGGCAAGTTGGCCTACCATTTTGTTTTCAGACAAAACAGAGACGTACGATCCGTTGGTTACACTTGGTACATGTGGGCTGTGAACTCTGAAGCTGAAACCACAAAACAAAACCTAAGCTGTATTAAACCCAAAGCAGGATTGCATTTTCACTTTCTTTTACACCGCAGGATTGTAATTGTAATATTAATACCACTATCAGGCAATTATATTGATCAATACTTGTTTTTTTAATCAAAAAGTAAAAGCCTGCATGGACAATGTATTATGTCCCATCACTATGTGTACAAATGCTTTGTTTCCAGACCGTGGCTTAGAAACTGTTTTCAGTCTGTCGATGATGAACGTTTAAAGTGATAAGTCAAAGGAGACTCTGCCACACTCTGACACGTTGATTGACTACAACAAACCACACTTTGGCATGAGAAGCACCGTCTGTTTGCTCCTCGACACGATTAATGTGTGAAACCTGAGCAGACGCAAGTATTTGTCTCCTGTTTGATTTGGATTTGTTGTGGATCCAGTGGGCAACGTTATACTTTTACAACGTATCAGCTGTTGCTGCCAGGCATGCAGTCAGTTGAGGGGAGGGGAGGGAGGGGTGTCACACCTTACATGTTGACTTTAGCACATTCACACGGCTTCACTTGGAAAAAAAAATGACCACTCTAGTCGGCTTTTGATTTTTTTGTCCCTCAATAGCAGTTTAATTTTTGTATTTCATGAATTAAGACTTTTTATTTTAATAAAAATAGATGTTTTTCTGTTTTAACTATGACAAAGGTGTGGCCGAATGGGTGGAAAGGGAGGAAAAAGTTCAACAACTATTGAATAAATGAACATACAATTACATGGAGACATTCCTGATTCTGGGTGGCACGTTGTTGCAGAAGGTAGCGCTGTCCCCTCACAGCTAGAAGGTTCTGGGTTCAAATCCTCTCTGTGCGGAATTTATATGTTCTCCCCGTGTCTGCGTGGGTTCTCTCCGAGTTCTCCAGCTTCCCCTCACACCCAAAAACGTGCAGCTTAGGTGAATTGATCATTGCAAATTGCCTGTAGGTGTGAATATGAGTGTTTATTTTGTCTTTTATGTGGCTCCACAGTGCACTGACTTCACGCTAGAAGCATCCCCCACCTCTCTTGCACCAGTCAGCTGAGATAGTCACCAGCAACCCCTGTGACCCACAAAAGCAGAAGAAGTGAATAAGAAGATGAAAGAATGAATGAATTCCTGACTATAAGACAATTAATCCTTGTGATGAATTTATTCTAGTCAGCTCTCATTTGAATAAAATATTCCAACAACTGTAGGGTGGGTTTGCACAGATTACAGTAAAGACTTTGGATGAACCTTAAAATTTTGGCTATGGTCTGTCTCTTAATCATCTAAAAGTCATTAACTAAAATTTCAAACGTGGGTATCACTATACCAGCTCAACAAAACAAGTATAAACTGTCATTGGAAGAACGTCAGCCTGCCAATTAGAATTTATTTAAATACCCCGCTAATCCTGATTGTCATTCACACTTCTGCAGACAATCTGGTTTCCACACAGGAAACCAGGAAGCCTTTTTAAAGGGTGGAATTCTGTAGAGACGTTTTGTTGTGTCTTCTTGTTCTTACTTGAATTTTTCCTCATCTTTTAATTATTCCTATTATAATCCTGAATGATAACGGACAGGTAAAAACATCACATGTGTGTTCCAAAATATTGATCACATCCAGATTTTTGTGGCTAAAGTGTGAAGTCTGTCAAAAGTATCGTAGCGATAACATGGACACGGTCTGAAAGAATGGCAGCAGTTTATGCATTAAGGCGGCTGTGCTGCTGTGAGCTCAGGGAGCAGCTGGCTGCTGTGTTTTGGCCACTGGATAGAAGGTGTTCATGCTGCCAGCTGCTTCTGCACACGAATGAGCACACAAGCTCACACACATCCTTCACAGAGGTCTTTACACACACAGCATGTCATTGTTAACAGCTGGCAGGGGTTTTACTGCTGTATTACTGTAGGCACGCAAAGACTTGGGGGATAATGGGGTATGGTAACCTTGATTGTCAAAATTGGGATATAAATGCAACAATGAGACACAAATAGCCGTTTTGTTTGCAATGGATATGTACGCATGTCTTTTGTCAGTTTGTAATCCCTCCGTAGCAGTGGAGGGGGTTAGATAGCATTAGCACTGAGCATATTTGGATGAAATTTGAGAGTATAAATTCATTTTTTTGTGGTTTGGGTGGGAGTTGTTTAAACAATGGACAGAAACGGTCCTAATTTTTCTGTCTATGGACAATACCACATTGCTGGCATTTGTTACAGTTCAGTCACATATTTAAGGGTAAGAAAGGACTGCAGAGATCAATACATGGGAAAACTTCAGTCTAAAGGAATTTTTATGCTATCCAAGATGATCCACTGAGGTAATATTGAACTCTTTCTACATATGCATCACTGGTATGAAGAACAGAGAATAATAATGTGATCACTACTATGCAAATGTATTTCAGTAGTAACAAAACCCTTATTTAAATGAAACCTTGATTAATTGAACCTTATCAAAACTATATACAAAAAAGATATCTTAAAAGAATAAACTTTTCGACTGTTGCTTATAGTAGTCAAACTATGATTATCAAATGATTTCACTGTTAAAAAACAAAATACAACTTCCCTGTTTGCCTCTCCATAGAGAAAAATGACCCGACAAAGATTCAACCAGTGGCTCCTGGTGTTCCTTCAAACAGAGATCCCCTCTGATGTCGTTTATCATTGTTCATCTCAAGGAGTTATTTCGGTCAATGTTTCTAATTCAATGTGCATTTTGTATCATTTCTTAATTAGTTATAGTTAAATTCAACATTAACTTGAATAATTCCTCCTTTCCCCCCCAGAACTTTCATCTACATCACTTGGCATTCCACTGTCTGGAGTTCATTTATAACAGTGAAGAACCAACAAGTTAAAGATTTTCCATTGGGAGGTTGTGCAGAACATGATGCACTATAAAGGGTCAAGTTTGTATTTATTTTTTGTTATACAAGGTTGTAGGAAAATCAGCAAATTAATCTTTGAAGCTATAAATAAAGTCTCCTTGGGTCAGGCTTTTTGAAAAACCACTCTGGATGGTGGAAAGGTAATGATTCTTAGTATGTCATGATGTCTGAACATAAACACCTTCAAGTTCAAGCTGAAAGTCATTTATCTGTTAAAATGAGTAAATATACATGAATGTGTACTGAGGGATGTAACAAAACATTATTTAGAATCACTTCAGTGAGTATGGTTACAAAGATAGGCTGATGCAAAGATGTAAAGGAAGGAAGGAAAAGGCAGAGAATCTAAAAAAGCAAGAACAGTAATTAGAGTCAGGGAAACGAGTGGGAAAACTGGGCTTCCAGTTAGACAGAGAAGGTCCCAGGCCAGCACAGGGACTGGTCAGAACACCAGTGGGGGAGGGATGGGTGGAGAAGAGCAAGGTTCCCATGCCCCGGAGGCCCCGAGGGAGTAGCGATGGCAGATGTGACGTCTGGGGCTTTCCCCTCCTCTCCTTCATCTGTACTGCTTCCATTCCTCATTGGTCTGGTGTCCTCCACTGTGGGTCCTGGCTTGTAGACCGTCTGGTCACTGAGGGGGAGAAGACTCCAATCCATCACATAAACTTACTCTGAAAATGCACACAACAGACCCAACATTGATTCTCATTGGACGGAAGCAACTGTTACCATCATGATCAGTCCAATAAGACAAGGTTTTCTATTATGTGTCATTAAAGACTGACCATTTTGTTTCAGGTTTACATTATAACTTATCCATGATTAATATGTACCTTTTGAAATGACAGGTTTTGAATACATATGTTGGTTGATTCAGTCTTGGTCAGTTCTTGGGGAACAAACTATATCTTACATTACAATTCATGCTTAGATCAATTTTATACTCTAAAAGCAAGTTAATTTTGTTATCATATTACTTTTTCAAAAAATTTTTAAAATTGGACTCCTGCTTTACCAAACACTATGAAAAATTAGAAAATGATGAAGTGCTTTCACTACCAATGCACTAAATACAGCAGCTAAACTCTGCCTCTAATAATCTGTGGTTAACCCTCTGTCTATAATAATTTCTGAAGGCATCTTTCTAGTGTAGGAGCATAAAGAGAAATGTGTCAGGGTGGTTGGATGCGTCTTTCAGCCGTTGACCAGGACTGGAATGCCATTTGGGACCAAAATTGTCCCCAAACAAAACTAACATCACAATTCTTTGATGCTTTTATCTTTACTGACACGTTGAGATGTTTTATTGTTGGAGTTGGAGGCGAGAACGTGTTGGAAGTGCACAATGTCTTGGACTGTAAGCAGACCTTATCTTAGTGATGATAGAAAAGATGAAGTCAGGCTCAGGAGTCTGAAAAGAAGTGTGAACTGTGAAGAAAGATACCTGTGAAAGAGATAGAGAAGGGAAGGATCGTCCCAGATCCACGTCGAGCCAGTTTTTACAAGATTTTGTCAGCATAAGGCAGCTGTGTGGAGAGGCCTTTATCTCACTAATGCACTGTATTACAGAAGGCCTCTTAGAAAGCTCTGTCTCTGTGTGACTGGAAGAAAAAGATCAGGATTGGAGCCCGCCCCTCACAGAACAGGATTAAGACCCTGTGAGCTGTCATATATTTTCAGCCGCCATGTTACACTTTGAAGCCCTGCGACTAGCTGTCAACACCATCAAACTTGGCAACAAGAGCTTGGCCTCTGACACTGCACTGAGAGAGCATATCTCAGGGTTTGAGGTCCATGATCCAGCTTTCTTTGAGGCTTCTTCCCAAGCTCCCCGATGATCTGTAAATAAATATGTTTAAGTCCCTAACTGTTAAGGGTCTGCTTGCTTTCTGCTGGATTTCAATTAGATACAGGGAGAAGAGGTGATAGAGGCATAACAAATTAGGAAAAGACTTTCTAGATGGTGGACTGCTGGTTGTTCAGCATGATGTTATCAGTAATAACAAACAGGAAATGACCTCAGATCCTCTGAGAAACATGGCAAAGGAATTAGTTTCAGGTGACATTCTCCCATTGTCCTTTTAGGATAGGGTTGTTAGATTCCGTTAGATAACCCTTATTCAGAAGATACTGGTCAAGCTCTCTGTTTCTTGTTTCCAATCCACTCTACACTTGATGTTAACCTACCGGTATATATATATATATATATACGTCATTGGTTGGGTGGAAAAATTCAACAAACAGAAAATCAGGAATAACTGAAAACTGGACCAGTTTAAATTGTCCAAAAATCCCACATGATTGATTTTCAACAGGTTCTACTGGTTCCTGCATTGTAGCGCTGATCTTCTTCTGAAAGTCTGCTAATGTTTTTTGTGACCAAGTTTTCTCACTACCTCACTACTCAAATTCTAAATGATATTCACAGTTCAGCTGTGGTGTAATCAACCTGTGATACTTGATACATGAAGGTCAACCACTGAAAGAACCCTTTTTTTGCCCTTTACAGTTTTGAGTGTATACGACATTTGCACATCACTTAAGTCTTCTAGTCATCCATTTTTTGGTGGGGTGGTGGGGCCTCCTTGCCCTGTGCCCCTTGGGCCTGCTCCGTGTGCCCTGGCGGTGGCGGCCGCTGCCTCCTCTAGGTCTCTGGGTCTACGTGGTTCTCGGTGCCCCCGGTGGCTCTTCAGTGATGACTTCTGGATGCCCCTACTGACAGGGTTGGGGGTGCTCGGCTAGGGTGGTCCTGTTGGGTTCTAGTAGCCTATCTGGGCGTTGGTTTCCATCACACATGCATGTTGGGTCAGGGCTTACCAGCTCCTGTCGAGTCCAATTATTGAGAACCAGAATGTGATGAGTCTCTCTTCAGATATCACAATCTTATGCCCTCTATCGTCCTCCTACACTGGTTTCCTCTGGTGGTCTATTCTATACTGTCAGGACCTCCTCTAATCTGGTTTTCTAACATTGGTATTAAGATATCAGTTCTAAGATATGATAAAACAGCCTAAATCAGTCCAACAGCACTGCCTGTCTATCCACTACCTTGTTTGTGTTTTCTCTCCCTGTCTCCTTTTGCTTCCCCCCTTAACACACAGAGGTTGAGCACTTACCTCTCTGGCTCACAATAGGAAATTCTTATAAAGACGACAATTTAGTTCCCAGAGAGGACCGGTGATGGTCACATGAATGCATTAAAATGTATAAAAGATTTTGCTGCAACACTAAAATAAGCATTGATCTCATTAAAGGTTGACACCCTTTTATGGGGTTAAACTATGAGAATACATGCAGACAAGACAAAAAAAAAGAAAAAAAAGAAATCCAACATTGAATCTGGGGGAGGAATGTGAAGGAGAAAACTCAACAAGTGGGCTCCTTGGATTATTTCATTCATACGAGTTTGTACAAAGCATTGTGTAGATGTGTCTACCATGCATTTGTAGCAGATCAGGGAGATGCTTGTAGACAAACAATTATGTGCTTGCATTGCCTTAATCTGTAGATTTCACTGTCATGTAACGTCCGCTCAGACTTTCTATTTTCTGGCCTGTAAATTTTGTATCAAGCAGAGAACTCTCTTCCCTATTAGTCCTTTGGGAATCCCTTTCTCAATAGCACCTGTTACCCTATACAGGGAGGATGCCTCCCCACCTCCATCCTACAAACAACAATACAGAAAACATACTCTGAAACAAAACACACGGATATGAACATGGTTATATATAGATCTGAGAACAGACGTCCCTGCGGAGAGCACACATGACACCATTGTCCCTGGGTTACAGCCACACTCACACAAAGCTGTGTCTTTAAACACAGTTTGATGACAAGGTAAGAGGATAGAAGGTGCCCTCTCCTCTTCATATGCGCCTGCAGGGCAGGGGCTTCTCTGTCACTGAGGACACAAAACCAGAGAACAGAGAAGGATCTCAGCAATGTCTCAAATGTGTTGCAAAGAATCCATTTGTCTGAGTTTGTCTATATTCTCTGGTGTATTTTTGAATGTTTGGCGAAATGCAAAACGCAACATCAGTCAGTGTGGCTAATATCTAAAATGTAAACCACACTAACAGCACAACTGCCCCCCTCTGGAAAGTACAGGTACTGTAGTGACTTTCAGTACTTGAATTTCCGATATTCTTGAGGCATCTATCTGGTTTCATTTTAATTGAAATATCAATGCACCAACAGTGAGATTTTCCCAACAGAAACCTAAAATACAGTCAAAATTCAAGAACGTTATTTGTGTACATAAGTATGACACAATATATATCAATAATATTACTTTTATCTACTGTGATCTATGTATTTTTTAATCCTAGAAAGAAAGGTTGAGAATTTGTGAGAAAGTTTCTTATCAGTGAAACAAAGCATGATTCTCGACCATCATAAATTCTTTCCTTTTCAGGTCAAAGAACATTTCTCAGACTGGTCACACCATGCAACAGTCTGGTCTCCACATATTTGTGAGGCCGCCCGGCTGGAGGGCAACAGCAAGGTCCATCCTGAGTACGTTGATTTACACCCAGACTGCAGCTGTGTCAACAGAGAACCCACGCCACAGGCTCTGCAGATACTGATATCTATGCATATGACTGAGGGCAGCGATAAAGTGGAAAAAAAAAAGTTAATGCACACACAATCTGACTGCAAAACAGCTAATCTTTACCTTGTCGAGGTGTGAAAATTTATACACATTACAGTAATCACTTGTTACTGTACTGAAAAAAAAGTGTTAGGTCCCACTGATCCTGAAGTGGAGAGTTATAATTACTCTAAAGCAGTCTTCACCAGATACTCTAGTCTGAATCAACATATGGATCTTTTCACATGGAAATCAAACAGCCTGACAACCGTCAAACTTTCCCACTCTATCTATTTATCTATTTCTTAAAACCCACTTCTTGGTTATTCATATTGATAAAGAAAATTTACTGATCATGTGAGCTGACAATGAGAATTAAGGCGCAGTATTTATTGAAAATAATGAACTGAAAATAAGTACATGTCTGAATCTGAACCCAGAGATTTCAATTGATATCAGTGACTTGATTTCTGTGTGTTTATCGTCTCAACATGATAAGTGGATGATGTGACAAAGGTCAATGGTTAATCCAATATATATATATATATATATATATATATATATATATATATATATATATATAATTTATATATATATATATACTGTATATATACCGTTTACGTGTGTGTGTGTTGTATGTGTATATATATTATTATTATTATCGTTATGAATATTATGATTAATATTCATAGATTTAGACATGGCTTTGACCTAAAGACAGGAGGCTGAACAGGAGGTATCAGGAAGACAGAAGGAGTGCATTAGATGAACATCTCTTCTTTGACAGTTTGGTGGGAAAGGAAGAGATCTGAGGTTGGGATGGTTTGGCCATGTAGGAGAGACGAGGGTGTAGCTCCAGAGCAAGACAAGGGGAAGTGCAGTGAGGAGGTTTATGGATACAGTGAGGAGGGACACTTCCTTTGTATCTGGTGTGGTGCGCTAACTAAATTCCAGTGTTTGTTTCTTTCCCAAGTCTTCTATCTAAACACAGGGAAGAATTCAGTGAGGACAAAGTGGATAACACACAGTGCAAGAGCCCCACGTTCTTCCTACAGAGCTGAGTTATTATCAGCGATGACTGTAAACCAAACAGGAGATAAAGGAAGCAGATGGGGTTGACACTGGACATCATGGTGTTTCACTGCAACAACATCTTGAGCTCACTCTTAGTAAAGCTGTTGTATGATAACACCATCCTATTTGAGGAAAAAGATCATAACTATTAAGACTTTGGTGATAAAAAGTAACTGAATCTTCTCAACTACTGTACTTTATGAAGCAACTGTCCACGGGTTGAATGTTCAAATTTCATGCAACCTTGTGTGGGAGCTGGGCTCACAGGACTGAGCTTTCCACAACTGACCCATACAAAATGACTGACAGACAAAACATTTTCTTGAGATTTTTTCCTACGTATTAAAATAAAAAAATCTACTATTTACATCTAGATATTGTTTATAGCTATGAAATGTGTGACAGCATAATTATTTACTGTAATTATTTTCTCATTGATAGCTCAAATAGAAGCTAAACGAGCACTGTGTATAGAATGCAGATGTAGTCGCTATCTACCAAAGCTTTGAATATATTTCCTGTTGAGAGTTACTTCCTTGTTATTTGTGTTTGAGGGCTCACTGCTGGTAATGTAAAAACTGACAGTGTTGTTTCAGCACCAGTTTGCTATTTACTGCATAGTAGAATGATCAGTTTTAACACCTGATCTACATGCACATCTGGCTTTTAAAGGAAAGAGGAGAGGATAACATGGTGCACAATAGATTAAATAATGTAAAAAAGTTATAATTTTCACATGGAATGGAGCAATCTACACAGCACAACTTGAAAGAACTAATAAATACAGATAAGCAAATAAATACACAGAAGAGATAACAATTACACTAAAGAGACAAGACAAATTGGGCAGCAGTAGCTCAGTCCACTGGGTCTTGGCTTGGGGACCAGAGGGTAGTTGGGTCAAGACTAGCATGGACCAAAAACTATGGAGAGTGAACTGGTGGTTGGAGAGGTGTCAATTCATCTCCTGGGCACTGCAGAGGAGATGAACACCCACACACACATCCACACACACACACACACACACACACACACACACACACACACACACACACACACACACACACACACACACACACACACACACACACACACACACACACACACACACACACAAAACATGTACACATATAAATACACATTAAGAAAAACATATAAATACAAAAAACAAGAAAACATTTAATACACAACTAAACAGACATACATGTAAAATACCTAAACAAGCAGAAATACAAAAAGCAGAACTGTACAGTGAGCTGGAGGCCCACATAGATGGATGGATGGATGGATGGATGGATGGATAGATAGATAGATAGACAGACAGACAGACAGACAGACAGACAGACAGACAGACAGACAGACAGACAGACAGACAGACAGACAGACAGACAGACAGACAGACAGACAGACAGACAGACAGACAGACAGACAGACAGACAGACAGACAGACAGACAGATAGATAGATACTTTAATAATCCCAAGGGAAATTCAGTGGGGGCATGGCACATCCATCATAACATCATGAGACACATAATCTTCCCAAATATACCCTGGTTCTACCAAAAGTGTAGCTCAAGTCTGCCCCCCCCCATTCATTCAGTGCTTGATGACTTGAAAGTATTAGATATTAGAGATAAATTATATTATTTTACAAATATGAGTTCAGTAGGGTAATAGGGATGGAGCCAGAGGATCACTGATGTACATATGTGTGAAATGAGGCAGGACTGATGCCCAGAACCAATGTCTGGAGTGCATGATCATTTTGCAGAGGGGGATTTGTGGACACATGGGGACCTTTAATGAGTTTTATTTGTTTTGTTTTACCTCCTCCACCTCCTACTCATCTCTGCATGTAGAGCTGTGAGGAAGGAAGGGTGCTGCGGGTTAAGAATCAGCCTTCTCTACACCTGCATGGGGCTAATTATCCAACCCTCACAAGGATCATCCCACAGCTTCACATAAAGGAAACGAGATTGGTCTTCTCAGCACATTTTTCTAAATTAACCTCATTCTAAACTGGAACATGTCTGGATGAGCTTATGTCACTTGGCATATTAACAATTCCCATTCATTGGACTCGTACCAGCACATTTAGCTGATTGACATACTGTATATCGCAAGGTAGACAAAGAATAAGTATGAACATGTGTGTGTGCGTGTGTGTGTTTTTTGTATGGTGCTGCATTTTGCAAAATATAAAAATGATAATATAATACCATCAAAAAGCAATTTTTTATTTTCAGTACAAACCTCCTGTACCATGAATGCATTTAGCAGGGGAAGCTAAGATACAAGCATGCAGTTGTCAGCAATTATCCTAACAGTGGCACTGTGAATAAGTGGCGACACGTCCAGGGTGTACCCCACCGTCAGCTGGGACAGGCTCTGGCACAATCAGTGACCCTTTTGCTTCGGGATAAGTGGATGGTGATGGGATGATTATGATTGTCTCATCCTCAAGAATGAATGAATGAATAATTTTCACAGCCTGTAAAGGAACAAGTTGCCCACAGACATGAACTTGTGACCAGGAATTTATCTGGAAATAATAAAAAACATTGACAAATACACAAAACTGGATAGATTGCATTTTTCAGCATCTGTGATTAACAAGGATCCATTTGCTTCGAGATTAATCAACGAATAAACTTAATTTGTTGTCACTTGTGTGTACAATCAATCACACACTAGCATTTTCCGATATTACTTGTGTGTTTTACCTTTCAAGATGAACAGCAACACTGCTACTCAAAGAACGTAGCTGCAGTGACCTGCCTGCGGTGACCTTACCTAGTTTGCTTGTAGTGACTGGGGGGGTGGGGGCCTGTTCCTTTAATTTCATAAGTCCCAGTATAATTAAACTGTTTGACACCAACAGGGAGGTTACTCCAGAGGCAGAAGGCACATCTGCAGACACGACAGCAAAACATAACTGTTGTCTGAACTAGGTTAAATTTTCTGCAACTTTTCTGTAAATGTTGCACGAAACCAAAACACAGACTCTCTCAGAATCTGTCCAGCACTCAGCATTAGTTTAATCTGTCTGTCCCACTTCAGTGTAATTTTCAAACTCTCACAATTGATAATGTCTGATGTTGACCCTGCATGGAAAGTGTGTCATTTCACAGTTTTGGTCAGAATGCTTTCTTCACATAATACAGTCCCTATCTCTCCCTTGGAACAGCAAGTCCCATTCCATCTCCTCCTCATTAAGCATATGCCTCATTTTCCATTTCAGAAAGGAGATAGCATAGAAGTGCACACAAAAGCACTATTTTCAGGCCTTTCTGCTCATCTGATCAGAAAGTCTAATGAGATTGGATCAAATATAACTGACACCACAGGGAGACAAAGGGAGACATAGCCCTGGGTGAGAGATGAGGCTGCGTATAACAATGGACCTGAATGTGCCGTCACTGCAGCAGTATGGAGCAGAACCACTGAATGCAGATGATTCTGTAATGAGGGATTAAGTGGTGGATTATGGGTCTTTATTAAGATGTTTCTGATCCTCATTAGGTTGAACCTTGTATCAGGGCATTGATTCCACACTCTCTTGCCGGATTGGCCATTCTCCAGAGAAAGAAGAGGGAGAGAAGAAGATAGAGAGTCATGCTTCTATAATCCTCTTCCGACAAATGTAGATGTAGGTGTATGCAAGCTTCCTGTCTTGTTGGAGACATTTAATTTGTTTAGAATGTATGCATATTCATGGATTTTTCTCTTGAAAATGTTACAGACATCTGTTATGTCTAGATTTTTACCTCTGGGGGTCAAAGCAAACATATTATATCAACAAATATTAACCTTATTTGATCAAATGATGGTGTGAGATGAGAGGGTCATCAGAGTTTCATCTCATCCACACAAGACATGAATGAACTTCTAGTTAACCAGTTTCATAAAGGTAGAGATACAGTATTTCTCTCACTGCAGTATTGTTACCAGCACTATTGGGATGATCAGTGGAAATGTGTGTAGACCAGTTTCGTAGCAGTAGATTTATAAAAATGAACAGAAAAGTCACCAGTCAGTGCATGGGATTCATCCTACTAGAACAGTATGTCTGACAAATGTATTCATGATTGTTTATTCAATAGTGAGACAGAAAAACTAAAGGACAGAAAAACAAAAATATCAGCGCTACTTTAATTCCATTGTACAGTATTTGTCTATCAAAGAAACAGTAAATTATTCATTTGTACAAATGACATCTCAGCTATGTCCCTTAAACAGGAACGAAGGAAACACGCAGTCAATTAGAAATAACAACACCTTTTGCATCTCATGACAACCGTGAATGGACCACAGCCTTATTAAGCAGCATGAGTAGGACCAGAGAACCTCAGCTATTCTTGAGTTCATGTGTCAGTGCCATGTGTCATGTGTCAGAGATTTATATGGAAGACACAACAGGTTTAATTCCACTGAGAGTTAGACTAAACTTCTGCTGACACAGACATGAGATAAAACTGGCAGCATTTCAAACTCTGTGTGTGTCTCTTTGTGGGGCATAACAGATTCCTTCATGCTGCACATTCATTGTACCTCTTCACACCTGTCTGTGGTTTGTGATCTGGCTTTCGATTGAATCAGACATATTTTGGTGAATACAGCTGAGTAGGGATACTCTGTTAATATTTTTGTCCTTAACACCTGCTGGGAATTCAAAATATTCTTACCGTTGGTTTTATTGTTCAGCTTTTGGCCCAACATTATGACAATTAAACACATATTGTGTGACATGAAATAATGAAAATAAATATTATTAATCAATAACATTGACAAAGATTAATTACTGTAATTTAATATTATTTATTAAATTACATTAGAGCTCACCAATTCACTTCTGCTGACAAAATCCATTAAGTATTAACTAGAATTTACTCATTTCCCAACTGATAATTAATTGAGAGACTATTTCAAAAGAAAAAGTATTTTATAATGAGAACAAATTGCATTAAATATGATTTCCAATACGTAAATCTGTTGCATCATATCGATTTGATATATGAGATTGAAAATGCAAGCATGTACTGGTTTGGTGGACGACCATAGTTTTAGTGATATGAGTGAAATTCTCGTTTAATAATTTAACTTATTATTTATACTTAGAAATTTTGTATTTGAAAGTGTAATTTAAATGTTCTTTAAGAATTATCTCATAATGTAGCCGCAAGAGGACGCAAGCCAGTGTCTTATTGGGCTGGTCCCAAGCCCGGATAAATACAGAGGGTTGCGTCAGGAAGGGCATCCAACGTGAAACTTTTGCCAAATCAAACATGCATCAAACCTATGACTTCCATACCAAATCGGTCGAGGCCCGGGTTAACAACGACCGCCATCCGTGCTGTTGACCTACAGGATGCCGGTGGAAATTGGACTACTGTTATCTCATGCATTTTATGAATAAACTAGAGATTTTCAGGTCTTATGGGTGAGCATCCAAAAAGGACAACATGTATGTGATTGATGAAATAAAAGGAAAGACTAACACACGATTGAAGCACACCGTTTGTTCAGGCTATGACAGTTTTATTGAGTGCAAAGAGAGTCTAATAGCAGGAGTCAGTGATGCGCCTCATGCTCATGAACCTCATTCCACTTCCGCCCATGTTCATGAAGTTCCTGTACTCTCCAGGCCTGAAGTACATCATCCTGCCTCTGTAGTGGGGCTGCTCGTACATCAGCCAGTGGCCATCCATAACATTGCAGGACATGCAGTTGGACATGCGGTAACGGTCCATGATGTTGTCACAGTCGTCCATCAGCTCATACATCTGACCTCCAAAGTTCTCCCTCTCGTAGATCCTCATCCGGTAGGATCCTCTGTACTGTACGGCACAGCAGGAGTGGATTTAATTCAACTTGATTTGATTTATTGTATCTATAAAAGTGTGTAGCAGACCTATTCAGGCCTGACTTCTTACCATGGGGATCATGCGGCAGGATCTGATGCTGTCGTTCATGCCCATCATGCTCATGTAGTCGGCATACTCGCCTCGCCTCATGAAGTACTGGTTGCCCATGTAGTTGGTGCGGTCGTAGACCATGAAGCAACCTCTCTCCACCCTACAGGAGTGGCACCTGTTCAGGTAGGAGGACATGTCTGGGCAATCGCTCATGCACTCATAGGAGCGACCCTGGAAGTTCCTCTCCTCGTAGAAGATGATCTGAGATGGGACACAGAAACAGTCAGAATGTGACGCACAAGAGACAGTCTGGTGTCCCATGGACAAAACTACGAATATCCATTTCCAAGGGAAAATACAATAGTTTCCGAATCCAGCTTTCTTTACACGTAGGATAACATCCTCCACACATCATTAAACTTGCAGTAACTGATATTAGACACTTGATGGCAGCAGAAATGAGCTGATGATAAAAAACAGTAAATACTGCATGTGCCTATTTGTACGATCAGCACATATGAAGCAATATTAACATTTGTTTTAATTTGAAGAAGTGTTTCCATCACACTGAGTCTTCTCTAACAGAGAAAAAAAAATTACTCTTCAAGTGATGAGAGTCCTGTGGCTTGTTTTAACTTTTTTTTTTTACATTACACATCCATTATTTTGCTATTAACAAGCTTTGTTTATCGTAGCTTTAAAGTATATCTGACAAAAATAACAAGTCTCATCCTTAACAGTGATATCCTGTATAAAGCAGTAGTGACAATATGAGGATTAAGTAAACGAGCATCCTACCCTGCTCATGCTCATTCCAGTGGACGTCATTTTCTGGTCAGTGCGCCGCTGCTGCTGTTGCTGCTGGAACTGCTGTTACTGTTGATCTTGCACCAAACTGTGCTTTACCAAGTTTAACCCTTTCCTTTTATACCGGACCCACAGACTACCCTTTTGTCTGAAAGCACTGAGCCAGCAACAGAGCCATAGAATTACACTGAATATGGAAAGATTGTTCACATTTCCAGGGGTCAATGGGCTCAGAAACCTTTTCAGCAGCTGTTTCTCGCACAGTGCAGCGGTCACAGAGAGGTGAAAAGGTTACCAATCAAAGGTCACACCTTGACATTGTTTTTTTTCATTGTGACATACACTGGGTTGTCAGCAACAACATTTTTCTGTTGCTTTGTCCCCAACAAACAGTGCCATTTATCCAGTCACTGATTTGTCCATTTAAAGTACAAGGAAAGTGTTTGTATGTACTATTAAACATACTTCTTGCAAAACGTAAATGTATCTAACATGTCGATAGAGTTTTATAAAATGAACAGCTATTTTAAGATAATCTGAGATAATTAGTATAAACCAAAGTCTAACATTTTAATATTTTTATTTCATTTCATTGATGGCAGAAAATAAGTTCTCTCTTATTTATTTGGCTATAGGATTGTATGCCTAGAAATGTCACCAATATTGCCACACTTAGGACAAATAATACCCATATTCTGTGTTCCAGTCATGCTCCATGCAGTTAAATGTCGTCTTTGAATGTTAAACTATTGTAAGTCATCGTGTTGATTATTATGAGGAATTCATTATTTCTTCAGTTCTTCATCCATCAATCCGTTTTCTCATCGCTTCATCCGCTGTCACTGGGAGCTGGGGTCTGCAGCTTTTAGTGAAAATAATGTTTTTTAAATTTCATTAAAGAATTATTAATATCAATCTGTTGATTATTTTCTGTTTTGAATGATTGATTACTTATTTAATAAAATTTAGATAAGAGTGAGAAATCACATTGCAGTTACCCTTAGACAAGATACTGTAAACAGTTTGAAAATGAAAAACAGTTCAAGTGAAAAACAACAAACAATAGCATCTGAGAAACTGGAATCATAAAATGCTTTCCCATAAAATTATTTTTACAGTATTTGGTTTGTGAACTGATTCAGCCCTACTTGTACAGACTTTACAATTTGTAACAGAATGTGTCATTATTTTTGTAAAGTAAAAAAAAAAGCATTTCCTTCTCTTTACATTAAATGAATACACAGAATAAGGTAATAAAAATCCAATTGTATCCGTATTTGAAACAAAAGTAAGCCCACAGAAGTCAATAAAGTAGCAGTAGTTATTTTTTATTGACACTGCAATATGTAATATAGGCTTCTATTGATTATCAAATAATACATAATATACAATTCATGTATAGGCTACAGGTCTCTTACAGTAACTCTATATCTACATTGCATCAACAAGGGCAATCAAATATATGACTCTATAAAAATCAAGGTCAGCATAATTCACAATAATTATATTATCACAACATATAACTGTATTATAACAAATAAGAAAAACTACTAGTCAAAATGAATTTTAACATGCTTGTTGTGTGACATATATTTTTTTAGCACTTGTAGAAATCATGAGTGGAACGATGAAAAAAATACAAAAAGTGCAATTACACTTAATGAATAGATAAACAGCAACGAGCTGGGTTTTAGGGCACATCTCAAGGGTCCTGTGTTGAACAGCACAATAATCTGAAGCGCATGGGTTTGCGTGCACGTTCACTTCCGACCGCAGGGGGCGCTACGACAAGCGTTTGCTTCCTAGAACGACTCTTTTCTTGGTAACACTACCTGTTGTCAAACGTTACTAAGGAAGTAATGGAACCGCTTGAAAATGTTCCCGTCTGATTTCACGTTACGTTAAATAACAGGTAACTTAGTCGTTACGCTATCGCTGTAACAATAAAAAGGCAGCCTGAAACACTAACTAATGATATTTATCATTCAGTGAAATGCCTGCGTGTTTATTTACGCTTTAGCGCTGTTAGCCTCTGTCCCGCTACTCTCAAGCTAAAACCTATGTTGTTGTTTTTACCTTTGCTAACTAATGTAGGATATTGGCTTTGCTAACCGTATTGCCAATTTGCGAATATTATCTCTCAATGATTGATTTCGATGTACCTAGAAATCACAACGTTATAGTCGATGATTAAGCGGGACAATCTCGGTTTCTAGCTAATTCATACCTCGAAGGTTAACATTATTTAGCTTACGAAGCTAGCGTTTGCGTAACTGGCTACTTAGGAGTAGAAAAGTCCCAGTCAATAATCCTTTTTTAAAAGAAGATTTTTTTTTTTTGGCCTTAAATTTTAGGGAAAGATATCAATGAGAACGCACAATCCACCTGATGACTGCTGGTCACAACATGACAAAGCTGCCCAAGTCCAGCAGGACTACCTCTGTGGAGGAATCCATAGGAACCAGGAGGCTGAGAAACAGCCAGGAGAGTTTAAGTGAACTGACAGAGACTGGCTCCTCCACAGACTCACTGAAAGGGGACCAAACAGCTCTAGCTCCCCACGGGCGTGTCCTTGGGGATAGTGCCACCATCAAAGATGACCAAGATTCCAATGTGAGACCTCCGTCAACTCTTATGACAGGATCCCAAGTCTTTCAGGACAGAGGGGAGAGTTTCTTTAAGTATGAAAGGAGGCCTCCCAGGCAAGAAAGCGACCCAACAGATCAGTGGGTTAGGTCCACCAAGGTGCGTCTGTCTCCAGTGCGACCTACTGGTCCATTGCCTGCTCTGGAGGAAAGCTTTGCAACAGCCACTTTGAGGGCAGCTAATAGGATTGACAGGGATTGTTTGGATTATTCTTTGCCTGCCGGGAAGAGGCCTGTAGAGAGATTCCACAGAAACTTGAGTGACAGCCGACTTTTGGAGAACATGGGCTCGGACAGTGCCTCTGTCAACTCCTTGAGGTCTACCTACAGTGTGCTTAGCCCCATCAGACCCCAGGATGTGAGGAACAGGTAGAGTAAACACATCAAGCCATGTAAATGACATATCTTGAGTCATCCTCTGGCAGGACTTGAGAATAGTTTTGTAAAGCTTACTTTTTGTATTGTCAGGAAGCTATTAGAGGCTTGACTGTTTGAAGCACTTCATAATGTTACTATATACTATTATAAATGCCAGAAGCTATGTCAATCCAGAAACGTGTAGAACTGGATGCAAATATTTTATTTTTTGTAATAATAGCTGAGCTTAGCAAAGGCAAACATGCCTTTGATTGCTAACCCTTTCACCTCATGGCATTGGCACCTCATGTCAATGCCATGAGGTGTAAATTGTGTGTAGGATTGAATTACCTTATTTTTATAATATGAGGAACATTTTAGATGCAAAGTTATTGTGGACTCCCTCTGCATAAACCTTTGTTTCAGTATCATACCCTATCAACAGGTTAATTAATCTTGATTGTGCTCTGCTTGAAGGTAATTAGCAGAGTGCACCAGCAGCCTGGTTCAATCATAGGAGTGAATGAGATTAGAACAACCAAATTGTCATTTAGTCCTGAAATTCAGGCTCCAGACATTTTGACATTCCACTGCACCCACTGTCAACAGAAATGGAGAATGAGAGGGATTAAACAGAATGACAGAAGATGCTTGTGTAGCAGAAAAAGCAGCTCAGCATTTTTTCTGAATACACAGTTGGTGTGCAGTGGAAACGTCATATTTTTAATGTTGAATGATTCCAATACCAATATTTTAATTCCACTAAACTGACTTAATCCTGCAAGGTAAATTGACAATCAGTAGATGTGCCAGTTTTCCTTTCTGTTTTCAAGGAGCTTTCTGGAGGGGAGTGTGCTGGGAAGTGGTGCTCTGCTTGGAGCTGAGGAGCTGGACCGCTACTTCCCAAACAGGAGAGTGGGAGTCTATGTAATCACATGGAACATGCAGGGAGAGAAGGCATGAGCAAATCGTTGCTCTGCAGTGTGTCACAACATCTTGCCAATACCTGCAGAAATTCAGTAAACAACAGAATTTTATCCTCTTTAGGGGCTTCCAGGCGACATTGATGATCTGCTCCTTCCAACTGACTCTGAATTTGCTCAAGATTTTTACATTATTGGGGTCCAGGAAGGCTGTCCTGACAGGTACATTATAGGTTGCTTTATTTTATAGTCACCTGAAAAAAAGTGATGTGATTGATTACTTCATTCAGGGTGTGAACAAACTTGCGTAATTGTGTAATGCGACTTTGTGTAGGAGAGAGTGGGAGACCCGTCTTCAGGAGACATTGGGACCCTACTATGTCATGCTATATGCAACATCACATGGTGTTTTATATCTCAATGTATTTGTTCGACGAGATCTCATCTGGTTCTGCTCAGGTCAGTTTCTGTGTGAGGACTACTTTTTGTAGTACTGTGTGTGTGTCATTGTTAAATCCACGCTGTTATACCATTTGGTCTGTTGTCCCTCAGAGGTGGAGCATGCCACGGTAACAACCAGGATCATTTCTCAAATCAAGACCAAAGGGGCTGTGGGAGTTGCCTTTACCTTTTTTGGGACTTCATTCCTCTTCATTACATCCCACTTTACCTGTGAGTCAGAGGAGATTTTCTCTAAGACTTGATGGAAATTTGTATTAAAGTGTCATGCATTTAAAATATATATGTTTCTGCTACCTGGAGAAGCTGGAGTGTTATCATTTACACTTGATTTACATTTGTGTATCTCCATAAAAGACGACTTCCTGTGAAATACATGTATTGTTATTGCGGTCTTTTTAATTTGTTTTGTTACAAATTTTTACATTTACAACTAGACAGTCTTGCATGTTTCTCATCTATTATTCTATTTTTATTTCCAGCTGGAGATGCCAAGGTTTATGAAAGAGTTCTAGATTACAACAAGATCATTGAGGCTTTAGCGCTTCCAAAATGCCTTCCAGACACCAACCCTTACCGCTCCGTACCATGTAAGCCTTTTATTTTGAATTGTGTGAATTAAGAGAGAAATCACAACCAAGAGGAGGGTGGTGCGGGTCCACTCCGACTCAGAAAATAATATATAACTAGAACCAACGCAGTAAGAGACTACAACGTCCCGCGACACCCCTGAATTCAAAATTTTACCCTGACCTACTTGCATATGTAAAAGATCAAAGCTAATGCTCTGTGCTACTTTCATAAATCAAAGCACTAGCTTTGATCTATGGTCTTACTCACACTGGCCTTCTCCCTCATATTTCTATCTTATCCGGCTCCTGAGGGTACAAAAGTTGAAATTCGACCCTGACCTTCTTTTCTCAAGGTCAAGTTCATCTCATTTTCATCTCCTTCCCGCCTGAGTAATGTGCTTTTTGTTTTACCTTTCCGTCTGGAACGGTTGCGAAGATATTTGGTGGACATACGGACGGACGGACGAACACACAAACACATGAATGCTGAAAATTGCAATACATTAGCGCTGGATGTAATTATTCATTAATCCAAGAAACTGCAGCCAGCCTTGATGCTCTTGAAGTCTTGTCATTTTTACTTGTAGCTGATGTCACTACAAGATTCGACCAGGTCTTTTGGTTTGGAGATTTCAACTTTCGACTGAGTAAGGACCGAGTAGAAGTAGAAGCCATCATGAACCACACAGCTGGCGGTAACATGGGCCCACTGTTGGAGCATGACCAACTCTCCAAAGAGATAAACAATGGTATGCTTGCATGTAGGAGGACGATGTTTTTTCTTTTAACAAAATTTTAAAGATTTTTGTGTATCCTTGATCTTGCTAATGCGCTGCTTCCCTCCAAGGTTCAATCTTCAAAGGCTTTCAAGAGGCCCCAATACACTTCCGCCCAACGTACAAGTTTGACATTGGATGTGATATTTACGACACGACTTCTAAACAGAGAACACCTTCATACACAGTAAGACCAAACACAAAAAAGTCTACATAAAGTATATGCTTCAGTATGATCAGATATGCCATTGAGATAGTCCTCTGATTACAAATGAAACTGACCTGGAGAGTCAGTCAGCATCATGTGGCTCTCAGCTGGGTTGAACTTTTTTTTTTTTGTATTCATAGGACAGGATCCTGTTCAGGAGCAGGCAGACAGATGGCATTAAAGTGGTAAAGTACACCAGCTGCCCCAGCATCAAGACTTCAGACCATCGGCCTGTTGTTGGAGTCTTCCAGGTCAAACTCAGGCCAGGCAGAGACAAGTAAGTCCAACTGCCGATCAAAAACACTGCTTAAAATAGTGTCACCATGTTGAGGAAGCGCGCAGTAATATAAGCAGCCAGTAAATCAGAGCGTTACAGTATGTTGACATTTTTATTTAGGTTAGACTTGACAAACTTTACCAGCAACAAATTGACATGAAGTATTGCCGAAGACGAAGCTCCCCCTGAGATTTACTGTATTATTGTGCTTGAACAAGCTAGCCAAAAGGACAAACGTAGCTTCTGTCATAGTAGCCGAAGAATAGACCTTAAACACCACAACCATAGATGAATGAAGGCAGGAGTGTACCACAGCAAACATGGCCACGAGGTGCAGGCAGTGCAAAACGCCTGAGACATTGGCACATTGTAGCAGGGTTTAAGACACAAGCTGGGACATTATACACAGAGAGGTACGACTAAGTGATTAGCATAAACACCTTCTGGATCAGAAATCTAGAGGACAGGTGTAAGTGTACCACTGGATGTATACAGTATCTATAATCATTGTTTGTTTGTGCTGTTCAGTATTCCCCTGTGCGCGGGACAGTTTGACCGGGGCTTGTACTTGGAAGGCATCAGGAGGAGAATCACCAGAGAGCTGAAGAGGAGGGAGGCCATGAAGAACCAAAGTAGCAGTACTATCTGCACCATCTCCTAAAACCTGGTAATAAGTCACCAGACCTGATTATGCCAGAACTTGAATTCACAACCAGGATGGGAGAAGTGGACTAAAAAGGAAACCAGTTTAGTCCTAATGACTTGCTTTTGGTTGTATTTGAGTGCAGGATTTTTGAGGTCAGAAGTACGGGTCGGTGGGTGGGGCTGTTATTTATTCATCCTCTCATCAAACACCAATTAGATGGAGGGGTGGGGGAGCACCACTGTGGCTAACTCTGTAGTCACACTCCACTATAAACTGGTCTGATCTTCAAATGTGTGTAAATGCAGCCATATACTTTTTTCTAGACACTACGTCAGTGTTCAGATATCTTTTTAAATGTGTCATCAAAAAGTTTACCATACACGAAAGCAATTTTGTTGTACAATTAGGTACCACTTTTAATACAGTTGAGAACATGATTTGCATTTAGACTTTGACCAGAGCTGAGATCCATCCTGAGGAGTTGATATCACTCAGTGTGGAATTTAATTTGTTACATCAACTTACAATGAAACAGATAAAGCTTTTATTCACTTTAACGTCCCTCCTTTCATTAGGCCAAATGACCCGTTGTGTCACTAACTAAAAGCCTTAGCTTTCATCTCACTGCTGTGTATTCTCATATGTATTAACTGAATGTGGATAATTTCCCCACTGAGGGATCAACAAAGTGAATTTAATCTTTAACTGTATATGTACTGTGTACTACATTAATGAGCCGTCTGCTCAATAAGTGCCTGTGTGTTATTTTCATATGTAATAAACAGTAAAACATGTTTGTTGGCTAGATTTTGTTCATTAGTGTGATGCAAGACCCATAAAATTTATGTACTGTAGTCACATTTATTTACCAGTCAATGCACAATTTAACAATTCACTAGTCAGAAGCCACATCTATATTTGGGTGTTAATTAAACCGTTAGTTATATTCGGTGACTGTAAACCCTGAAGTTCAATTGACCACAGAAGACATCCGTTAGGATAACTGTCATCTTTAGAAGATAGGAGCCACACATAACTGAGCAGTACTGATCGTCCCAATCTCCAGGAACGCAAATAAATATGTTTCTCAAAGTTAAACTATTTAAGCGCTCCTGTGCTGAAATGTCAGTCATACGGTTTCATGTCCACAGATGATAAATACAAACACTACAGCTAAAGTCCGACTATGGACACTTGAGTAAAATGCGATTTTGTTTAAAAAAACACTCTTCAGTCAGGAATATGTATGATTGTTCCACCCCAGCATGAACTGTTCTATGGTGGGAGGGAACAATATTGTAATCCTGCAGTTGGTTTATTTACAGTGGTGTTTGTCAGGGAAGACGGATTGATGGCCATGAGGGTCTATCGGAAGAGGCGGTACATGCGGGGCAGACGTCCATCCTTGCTGGACAGCGCGGCCTGGATATGTTCGTAAGAAGGCAGCTCCGTCAGGTTGCCCAGGGCTGCTACAGCAGGCTTGCTGCGCAGCATCTTGGTAGTAACCCTCTTGATGTCGCTGGACGTCACATTGCCTGGAAATTTGTTGGCAAGTCAGAAAAGAAATTGTCGACGTGAAATCAGAAAATTTAGGAACCTCAGAAGGACATGCATGCTATTTCTAAAATACCATACATGAGTTTTTATCAGTCTTACTTATTAGATCACACAGTTCATGTGGCAGCTTCCTCCTTCCTGTGGAGAGAACCTGGCGGCCAACATCTTCAAAAATAACTGGCCGCGACTCGAGGTTCATCATTAACATGGACTTGAGCTGAGTCTTGGCCCTCTCCAGCTCCATCTGGAGGTACAGGTTAAAAAAAGTTAGGACAATGTTGTGAGAATAGCACTCATCTTTTTTCTTTCAAAGGAACGAGTAATACTGAATCTGGTCCGGATGGTGAAACGGACAGTACCTCTCCTGCAGTTCCCGCCATCTGAATGAACTCTCTGGTTATTATCTCCACCATCTCCCGCACCTGTGGATGAAAGCATACAAGAAATTCTTTAGGAGAATCTGAAACTAGAACATACTCAGATTACAGCTGAATGTTTGTAACCTGCTGTCCTGAGCTTGTACCAACCTGTCTGGGGTCTGAACTGGCATGGATACACAGCAGACCACTGTCCTCATAGCTATGGTGGTAGGCGGTAGCATTGTACATCCAATGGTGCCTACAGTAGACAAGACAATTAGTAAAACAACCAGTCGAGTTGTGTTTTATTAGTGACTAATTACAATCTAGAATGATGCTGGATTTTAGTTTGAGAGGTGATGACCTGTTCAGTACATTCAGGTACAGGCGGGTAAACATTCCTTTCCCAGGTCCTCCTGCAGAAAACGAGCCACCTCCACCCATCATCATATTGAGCACTGCAAAGGGGATGAAGTCATCTTCCTAAAAATGCAAGATAGTTTTGGGTAGTGGTCACTGTTCCCTGTTTGGACTTTGTCCAAGACAGCAGCCACTTCAAAGACCTACCAGGAAGGAGCAGCTCTCCAGGCCAATCATGATGTGGGTGAGCTCTGGGATCGGGGTCGGACCGAGGCTCACATCTGACATGTCCTTCTCCATCTGACCCATGAAAACATGACTGATGGTATTATCACAATTTACAGGCAAATCCAAACCACTTAACAACTTCTTGGCTTTAAAGTAACTATTTTATTTTTTTCATTATTTCATTTTATAATGGATGAATGATTGAAAAAAAAACTTCTGTAACTGAAGGTAAACAATTTGCTGACCCACAGAAGAAAATGCAGGGATGATAATTACCATTTTTAAAAAGTCATCAATTTACAACTGAAAAATGTTACTTGAATGGGTAGTTTTTGAGACAACATCTGAAGAACATTGTATCAATAAAACTACAAACTCACCTTTACGATGCCGCCAGTGTACTGTGCGATAGAGAGGTCAACATTGGCAGATGAACTTGTTCCCCACACTGGCTTCACATTTAGAAGGTACTTCCTGGCACATTCAACCAGCTGGTCGTGCTCGATGCCAACACCTGCTAGTACCATCCGCTCAGGACAGAAGTAGTTACGCAGGTAGCTGTGAAGTGTTCCCTTGTCAATCTTGTCCACACTGTCTACAGGACAAAAGCGTGGTAGTCCGACTGTATTGCCTCGATACGCGGCCTGGAAACAATGAACAGTTTAAAAATGTTAAAGGTAAACAAAACCCCAGTGATCTGGTGTAACTGTGTTTGTTCTAGAATATTAATACTTTTTGTGACTTACTAAAATTTTTTCTTGTTAAAGAGCTTAAAAACGTAACAATTATACAGTTTTACATAGCTTATTACCTCAAGGTGTTCGGCTTCACTACATCACAGATTTTTCAAATTATATACATATTAGGGATGAGCGAGTACACCACTGTATCTGAATCTGTTCAAATATCTAAATTTTTTCTATTTGTGTGTATACAGTGGTAGCCCTACTTACGAATGCCTCTACTTACTAAATTTTCTACTCACGAAATTTCTCAGCAGGGAAATATTGTCTCTAGTTATGAAAAAATTTAAACTTACAAAAGGTAAAAATACAGTATGGACTGATACTCGCAGCTCCCACAGGTTACTGAACGCAACATTTCATAGCTGCTCTGCCATTGGCTATTACCTAGTATCTTCCTGGCATCCCATTGGCTAAGAGACCTCTGTGTGGAGCTAAATCGGTGTTCATGCAGGGTCCTCGTCATTCGGCCCTCGACCCGTGAGGTGTTCTGATAGTTTTGCGCAAATATATTAACTTCTGGATTATTCGCTATGGACCCCAAGAAAGTGACGGAGAAAAGAGGAAAAGAAAAGACGAAGAAAAGAGTTTTTTTGTCCATACAAACAAGGCAAGAGATAATAGAAGAGCATGAAAAAGGGATGCTTTTGGTTGATCTCGCCAAAGAATATGGCCGTAATGCATCTACAATCACGTCATTAAAACAAAAGCAAGTTTAAGGAGTTTAAGGCATCGCGTGGGTGGTTGGAGAAGTTCAAAAGGAGGACTGGAATTCAATCTGTAGTTCGGCATGGTGAGGCAAGAGCGCATGAACCAAAGACGGCAAAAAACAGTGAGGACAGCAGTTAAAAGGTAATGACCGTCATTTTTATTCTTTATTCTTTGTTTTTTACATTATGCACAACTCTCATTTATTGTGTAATAATCTAATCGTAACATGTATTTGTTGCATGTTTTGATGCATTTTTATGCTTTATAAAACATTTATGTTGGAATTTTTGGGGGCTTGGAACGGATTAGGGCATTTGCATGGAAAACGAGTCTGAACTTACGAAATTTTCTACTTACGTTATTTCTTCCAAAACCAATTAATTTCATAAGTAGAGGTACCACTGTACTTGGAATGGGCGGGACTTAAACCAGAAGTGGGTGTGGTTTGTGGAACTATTCACAGAAAAAGTTTTTTTTAACTTAGAACATGAAGTGCATTAATCAATACAACGCATGCAATAGGAAATTATGAACTACAAAGTATGCATAAACAACAATTGTCATACTCAACACAACTTTCTAATTTTTAAAATTTTTAATTTGTTTTTTAATTTTTATGATCAAACTGTTTTTTCAATTATTTATTTTTACGACCTAATATTCTTGCCATTTTTTTCCACACAAAGTTAGACAAAGTTTATTAAGGTTTGTGTGCACGTGTTTGTATGCGTGTCTGTCTGTGCATGTGTGTTTGACTGAGTGACTGTGTGAGAGGGAGAAAGAGAGCACGTGTGTGTGTGTGTGTGCGCGCGTGCATGTGTGCGCACAGTTAAAATATCTATACAGTATAAATTTTTAATTTGAACTGAAGTGAGAAAGTATCAAACTAAGAGCAAGCAAGAAAGTTCACAAAAATGTTTTTAACAGTCTACAAGAATGTGGGAAATGGTAAAACAGATATAAGTTGGTTTAGAATCAGTATGGGGAGGTTTCAAAAACCTTTTTCACGGGTAGTCCTGGAACGCATTGTCCACGAGTGACGAGGGATTACTGTATCATTATTTTCCAGACAAAACATACTGTACACAACATAAAGCCAGTGGTTGTGTCAGCAGCAAGATGGGTTGACTTTCATAGACAGCTGCAACTGGAGGGTCTCTAAAAAGGCGGAACTCACAGCATGAATCATCTCAGTCAGTAAGGGTTCAGGGTCTGGCCTCATGTTTAGATCTTCTAATTCAAACCGCACCGCCATTTTGGTCATCTCAATCTCTTCATCTGTATAAAAACAATTTGCAACATCAATTAGACAGTTTGCATCATTTCATAGATTTCTCATTTGAAATAAAAGTAGTACTACCCAGCAGGCGAGGCTGTAGAACGGCATCAGAGAGGAGGTTAACCACTGTGTCCAGTCCTTTGACTTCAGCAGACACAGCATACATGGTGGTATCTCTGGATTTCAAAATGAAAGATTTATCATGCATGTAACATCTGCATTCTCCATCAACTCCACCGAAGATCTAATTCACTTATTGACATTAGTAACAAACAAAGACAAACATTGGGCTTAAGACCACACACCTTGATGTTTGGCAGTCACAGATTCCTCCATGTTTTTCCAAAGCAAGGAGAATTTCATCTTTACTCGTATACTGAGCTGTGGACTAAAAATAAAAATAACTCATCAACATTTTGTCACACCTCAACTTTGCTGACATTTTGTTGTCTGGTTTATATTTTGTTTCACTCACACAAAAGGCAAGTTTCTCTATAAAGTGTGCTATTCCACTTGGATACTTTGCTTCATGTCTGGAACCAGAATTTACTAAAACTGAAAATAAGGAATAAAACACAAAAATTTAGCCACAGACAAAAAAATATTTGAATTTACATTTCACTGTTTCAACTTACCTCCAACTGTGCAGAACTGACCAAACTTGTTTTGGGAAGCAACCTTTAGACCATTTTCTAGTGTAGTGATTTTTGTTTCATATTTTTCCTGACCATCCACCGACGCAAACACTGGCTTGGGGATCCCTGGCAGCGGTGAGGAGAGGGACACATTTGGGTAAGTGCCGCCGCTGCTGTACTTTCTGTAAGCTGCAATGCCAAACCTTTGAGAAGAAAGCAATATTTATTTAACCTCTTCAAAACATGCCAGATATGAAAACAGCATATACATTTTCATTTCATCAAAAGTAATTATATCCCAGTAAATTACCTTATGATTAAAGTTAAAGGAAACAAAGTCAATAAAAAAATGAATAAACATTATTATGGAACAAGGAAAAGTAGTTGAAGTCCTGTTTTGTTCTATTCTTATTCTAAGTCCTATTGTAGGTAGTGGTAATACTAGTTCCGTATGGGTGAAAAAGTTAAACCCAAATAAACTGCAAGAATGCACTAATAATCAAATATTCATCAAGTCCCTGAGCTTCAGTGGAAAACTGTAACGATTACTTACTAAGATATTGCATTTAATATTTATGACAATGGTGGTAAAGAATGTACATACATTCAAAAATCTCACACGAATGCTTATTCAGGTTGAGATCTGGTGGCTGTCAAAGCCATTGGATTCCATCGCTACACCTGGCCAAATCATGGTTACTCTGAACACTAAATGTTCACGGTTTATGTTTAAAGCGCACATGCACACACTCGTACGCACGCGTGCACGCACACACACACGGTGTAGAGTGGTTATCAGGAGACAGTGGGAGATGTCAGCTCAACTCCCTAGCGCTGCCGAGGTGCCCTTGAGCAAGGTACCGTCCCCCTTTACAAGTTGCTCATTTGGGCGCACCAAGCAGGAGCTACCTACCACTCTACCTCCCATTGCATGCTTACAGGCCCTTAAGGGTGTGTGTGTGTGTTACAGGGACCTGCACACAACATACTGTATGTGTGTGTATATATATATATATATATATATATATATATATACACACACACACACACACACACACATACATACACACACACACACACACACACAAATATGCATGTGTGACTAATATTAGAGTGCGCTATTAATTTCCCCTAGGGGATCAATACAGTATAGAATATAAAGCAAAGAAAATGTAATAAACACTGTATTATATCATGATAAAAACATGCATTAATTTCCCATCTAAAGACACTTTCACAAGAACTGATATTTAAGGAACCAGGGATGCAGGATTTAGTAGTGAGTTGTAGAATGAAGTCTATAGCAACAAACTGAACTACGTGTATTTTGTAAACTAGGACGTTCATTTCTAATCCAGGCGGTGACGGTCTTTGACTCCACCAAACTGTGAGCCACTGACACAAAACGAACCAGCAAAGTAGACAATTTTAAAAAGTATCAGAGAAAACAGAATGGTATGCCCTACTATAGAAGAACTGGTATTATGAGCAGCCCAGACAGTTTTTAAAATATTCTAATAACAATCCAAATTTTGCCGTCACGGTATTCACCTTGTTCACTTATGATGTAACTATCCAATCCAGTTAACTGTTAGCATCATGCTAACCGAAATGGCTAATTTTGGGTGATAAGACGCACCAAAGTTATGACGTAACTATGCCCACCAGTGGAATGACATAAAGAAATACAGCGTACCTTAAGGGTGCTGTTTACTTGAATTCAAACTGCGAATGGCAACAACTACAAAACGTGCATTGCAAACATGCAGTACCTTTGAACGCAACGCCAACTTCTACACTTTGACATGTGCGTCGCCATCTTGGATCCACTGTGACCAGATGTGACCCGGATGTTAATGATCACGAAATATTTGCCTCCCCATTTTAATAACATAACATGACATAAAACCTTCTGACAAAATTGTCCATTTTTTCCACAAGTTTTAATTTGTATATTTTTTGCAAAATCCAGAATTCTTTCACATGCAGGATGTAGATGCATGTCTCTGATTCTATACATCAGATTTTTCAGGGGGAAAAAAAGACATGATGTAGATGTCTCAAAGGATAACTATATGAAATATGATAGATTAGGATTTAAAGGGTTAAAATGGTGTTGCCACGAAGTGCTGCCATACAACTTAAGTTTACCGTTAGTATTTAATTAAATTTAATAATTTTACTTTTTAGTCTTTATGTTTTTTGGATCAAGGACATTGGACATTATGGTAAATTAATCCTGGGCTGCTTTCCCCTGGTATACATCAAAAGAAATGTTATCATGATAATAGAGGTGAATGAAATTAATTTTTAAGTAATAATATCTCACATAAAATTATAGATTATAAGTGATATATTACTTCTTTTTTTCATTACAAGTAGTCACATAATACGTCATTTTTAACATTTCATTGACTGTGGTCCATACTGGTCCTAAGCTACAAACTCTCTATGGAGTCAGATGGTAAGTACTACCATTACAAAGGGACAAACAACAACCATGATGGTAAAATAAAACATATGGTATTGAAAACATTAAAGTTAATCTGGCAAAGTCAGATCTTCCCAGTAGTTTAAAGCAGCACACACTCAGATGATCAGTGTTTGTCTCTCTTCTAGACTCAAATTCAAAACAGGACAATCGATCCTTTAGAGTGGTTCGCCGGCTGAGAGCCTTTACCTACTTATTGCTGAATCAATGTTGACACACAAATAAAGTCTCTCTCTAATAACATTACTTTCTGCTTGAGTTTCAAACACACTTGAGCTGTGGATGGATTACACTGGATATTTGCCAGCAGGAGATTGGACCAATTTATAATTTTTTGTACTTCCCCATTTACTACTACAATGTTACAAGTCCTCCGAGTAACCACAATTTTGTGGCTGACCTCTTTGTTGTCACCCCGTGGCTCAGCCTACGAGCTCCAGGACACCATCCACACTCTGAAGGAGGAAAACCTCCATCTGCAACAGCAACTGGAGAACCTCACTCGGGCTCTCAGGGACTTGAAGCAACTGCTTACAGAGCACTCCAAAGGTAAAAGCAGTCACTTTGTCTGTCATTAGACATGAAATAATATAAAAGTCCTGAACAGTTGTTTGCTTACCATGAACACAGTTTCTGGGGGGAAACATGACAGTGGGTTTCTGCACACCTGGATGGAATGGTCCCAACATGGTAAGGTCCTTAACTAAAGTCTGACATTGTGATACAAATGGTGTTTCTGTTTATTAGCGTTTGTCTTACTGTTTGCAGGCATTAGCGCTGACACTCACCGAATGTTAAAGCAGGCTGTCTGTTTACCCGAGCTCCATGGAGCTGCTTGTCCCATCCTCATCACTCCGGTCTTCCTCCTTCTCTCATCCTTCATCTCTGTGATTCAGCTACTACTGTTGTGATTCACCTCTGAAACATCACCTCTCATTTCATTATATTTCATTGGAGAGCCCGCAGATTGTTTGTGCTCCTAAATGTAATTATATATTCAATACTTAAGCAAATTTGTAAACTATTGGTTTGTATTTTGCTTTTCTACTTCATTGCATTCAAAATATTTTCTGAACAAATCTCCTCCATCCCCTTATGTTCCTTTACAGCTCTGTTCCACTGTCTGTAAGTCATAGCCAAAGCCTAATGAGGAATTTCACTGAACTGATGTGATTTGAGTTTCCTTTGTTGTTTTTTTTAATATTGTCACCTCAGTAGAAAGTGTGATCACTTAATCTAACGCTCGATTTAATAGTATTATTAAACCTGTTTTTAAGCCACCTCCATATGTATTCATAAGAATTACTTGCTAATCAACAAATTACTGTAATTTGTTTTTGTATTTTCTGTAACATTTATTTAATAAGGATAATAATAACATTTTCTAGGCATCCATTGTATTTCATTAATTTACACTTGTGGTCTCAGTGATTTTTTACTATATTTCTGAAACTTACTTATAGTTGAAGGTGATGCCATCCATTCTAATAGCTCCAACAACAACAACAACACACACAGACACACGAACACACACACACACACACACACACACACACACACACACACACACACACACACACACACACACACACACACACACACACACACACACACACACACACACACAATGTCAGTGTCCTCGGAGGGAACAATAAAAAATACGCAATATTTTCTTCTTGTTGTATTTTTGCTTATGATTTGCTGGGCACTATTTTACAGTGTTTAAAATTTTCTTGAAACTAATAAAAAAGTTATTGCGTTTCAAATTATTTAAAATGTTTCAACAACAAAACTATGACTTATATTGTCAGAATCTTCTTTCATGAAAACTATGAAAATGATATAACAGACATGTGATTTTATTAATCAAATAAGTGAACAGTGACATAATGCACATAAAACAGCTTAAACAAAGCCATTGAGAAGACGGTCTGCTAGATAAGACCAAAGATGAGACTATTCCTCAAAGAATCAAAAAATAACTGTCACTGCATGTATGGTTCTTAATCATTAAAACATTTTTTAGTATTAATATTACGCTGTGCTCTAATTTATGCCTGCCTGATTTATGTTTGATCGTGTTCTGAATCCAGCACTGTTGCATTTCGCCTGCTAGAGCAGTCTTTGTCTGCTTAATCAAAATGACCCTTATTGCATAGATTATAAATCGGCGCATTTGTTCTTTAATTTGCATTTGTTTATGCAGAATATCTGGTCAATTTACATTTGCAAGTCCTTCATCTGTCCTGAGTGAATGTGTTGTAAGACTACAGTATGTTAGCTGTAACCATACATGTTAATGAGAGTCTTTTACATGCCCGTATCCCCGTTTATAAAACAGGAAACTTTATGGCTAGAAATAATATACACATAAATAATGAGGAAAAATAAAGACTTGGTTTTGTAATATGACGCAGTAACAGATTGAGCTAAATTTTGAGTCTGCTAAAATTCTCGAACTGACAATGCTAACATGTTGACATTTAGCAATCATAGTTTTTACTTTGTTCACTGTCTGTATAATAATACTCGTAATATTGGATGTTTTTCTGATGTGGTGAGGTGAGAAGGTTAGAATTTTTGCGTGGTTCATCTTTTATCTCAGAGTCACACATTTTGCTCCTTCAGCGAGGTGGGGCAGTAAAGAAGTTTCGAACTACAACCATTTTAACTTGGTCTCAGTCAGTGGGGCTCTCTCCTCAGCTGACCTCCATTGTGGGTTATTGTCTGCAAGAAGAAGTTCAGCTAACTTCTATGAGAAACAAGGTGACCAACTATCCATCGTCAGTCGTAACACCAAACAGATTTTGGTCTTCGGGATAGGCCCCAGGTTCCTGCAACCCGCGCCAGTGGATGAAGTGGTTAGAAAGAATGAATGAATTAATGAAAAAACTTCTTTATGTGAGTTGAAAATGTTTCTGTGTCATGTTGAGTGATAGGGTCATGACTGAATAGATTGAATAAATTAACTGTGGTTCATCAGACAGAAAAGGTCATTTGAAATGTGTTACATTATCCGTATTACTGAATTACAAGCACTTGAATAAATTTACAATATTTACTAGTTTTATTTTGAAGATATAATAATTGAATGATCAGGTAAGATTTATTCATAAGATTAAATTATTTGAATTAATCCGAGTACACTATGTGATGCGTGTGTGTTTATGTGTGTGTGTGTATGTTTGTGTGTTTGTATGTTTGTGTGTGAGAGAGAGAGAGAGAGAGAGAGAGAGAGAGAGAGAGAGAGAGAGAGAGAGAGAGAGAGAGAGAGAGAGAGAGAGAGAGAGTGTCTGTCACAAACTAACAGCTGTCTGCTTCCAGTTCTCTTCAGCTGGAGGTTGAATGCATCAGGAGATCAGAGGTTCTGCAGAAGCTGTGGAGAAGACAAATGGATTGATTTCAAAAGTACACAAAAGAAAGCCTTTGGAAAAATGTGGAGTAAGTATCTGTTCTTTAATACATTAACAGACACAAATCTGCTGCATCATTCATGTCTTGAAGTTGGCTTTAGATTTCTGATGTGTACTTTACTTGTATGTCTACTAACCATTGAATTTAGTGTACTTTGTTAATTTGTATGATAATTCAACCTTCATCTTCTTGAGTACACTGTGTATTATTGGTTCACCATACAATAGAGAACAGTATTAAATTTATAATTTTGTTCCATGCACTGAATCAGAGGTAAACTGGACTGAATACTGCTAGTTAAAAAAACTGTCCTCCATTCATTTATTACCAGATAAGGCGCACAGCTAATGAAATACCTAATTAGTTAAATTTTAATCAATGCAGTCTACCAAATAAACCTAATAACAGTGTAAAATAACCAAATACAAATTGGTAATCTATACTTTTTTGAGTAACAACACCAGTGATGCCGTTGTTAGTTAAAGCACTAAAATGAAAATGAAAATACAAAATAATTAACTAAAATAATTAATACTTATTTGATGAATATTATCTGTATTAGTCTGAGTCTGGCAAGTAACTAATAACCAAACTTATTAGGCAGTGAAATGCATCATATAGATAGATAGATAGATAGATAGATAGATAGATAGATAGATAGATAGATAGATAGATAGATAGATAGATAGATAGACAGACAGACAGACAGACAGACAGACAGACAGACAGACAGACAGACAGACAGACAGACAGACAGACAGACAGACAGACAGACAGACAGACAGACAGACAGACAGACAGACAGACAGTCAGACAGACAGACAGATAGATAGATTGATAGATGAACAGTTATTAAAGGTCAATACTTGATAAACACCAGGAGAAAAAGAAACACTGACATCACAGGACATACCACAAGACATACACTACACTAACAGATACATGTAGCATTGACAGGGCATACACTAAACTACAACTAAAATATAAACAATATAAAATAAAAAATATAAACAGTATAAAATTAAATAAAATCCATTCAACCGCTTGCTGACCCCCCCCCACTCCTCCTGAGAGAGTCATTGTACCCCCTGATGGCACGGGGCACGAAGGAGGACCTCAGCCTCTCTGTGGAGGCGCTGTGTGACAGCAGTCTGCTGCTGAAGGTGCTTCTCTGCTGGGAGAAGGTGGTGTGTAGGGGGTGGCTGGTGTTGTTCATGATAGCCTTAACTTTAGACATGGTCCTGCTCTCCAGAACTGTCTCCACAGAGTCCAGGCTCAGACCGACCACTGAGCCCGGTCTGCGGATGAGTCTGTTAAGATGGTCCATATCTCTTTTCCTGGCCCCACCACCCCAACACACAATGGTGTATGACAGCACACTGGAGACTACGGACTGATAGAACATGAAAAGGAGCTTAGGACAGATGTTGAAGGAGGCCAGCCTCCTCAGGAAGTACATCCTGCTCTGCCCCTTCTTGTACACACAGTTCGAGTTGAGTGACCAGTCCAGTCTGCTGTCTAGCTGCAGTCCCAGGTACTTATAGTTTTCTACCACCTCCACCTCACTGCCCTCGATGATCACTGGTTGTGGAGAGGGAGGTGCCCGCCGGAAATCCAGCACCATCTCCTTTGTCTTGGAGACGTTGAGCTGGAGCTGGTTCTGTTGGCACCACTCCACGAAGTCAGCCACCAATGCCCTGTACGCCCCCTCATCACCCTCCCGGATACATGCCACAATCGCAGTGTCATCGGAGTACTTCTGTATGTGGCATGTATCTGAGTTGTGCTTGAAGTCCGATGTGTAGAGGGTGAAGAGAATGGGGGAGAGGACGGTCCCCTGTGGCGCCCCCATGCTGCTGGTCACCATAGAAGACAAACAGTCCCCCATACGGACGTACTGGGGTCTGTCTGTTAGGTAGTCCGTGATCCAGCTCACGAGGTAGGGGTCCACAGCCATGGATGTCAGTTTATCCTGCAGGAGCCGGGGCTGGATGGTGTTAAAGGTGCCCGAAAAGTCAAAGAAGAGCAGATGTGATAAGCACATATAATAGTGTTTCTCAGCTGATGATCTCAGCTGAGACAAATAACAAGTGAGTGTGTAGGCCGACGTTGCATTCTATTACATGCTGAATACTGTACAGACTCATTTGTGTGCCTTATGAGTCACACAAACACTCACCCACAAGCTCTTAGCACTTTGAAAGTAAAACTAATCACCATCTTGTGGAGAAAATCAGGCAGTTAAATTAGTACAAAAATGATTATTAATATGCTGATGTCTAAATGACTATTTATTGATTAAAATATACCTGTAGAGTTTCACAGTATCTTTTTTAATGTATTTATTTTATTACATTTATTTTGTCTCCTGAAATCCAATTGAATGAATCTGAATTAAATTGTCACCTGCTGTTTATTGTCTTCCCTGTAATATGTTTTCAAGGATAATGATGTATGGAACTCAAATTAATTTGCATTTTCATAGATAACTTTATAGAAATGTTGAAAAAGATCTAAAGTTAAATACAGTGAATTTTAAAAAAAGACCTGTGTCATTACTTTTTATAAAATAAATGGCAGAACACACTGCACAAAACATGTGACTTTCGCATGATTTGGCCAATATCCCTACTTTACTCATGAAATTTCAGCTATGTACAGTACATACAAAATACATACAAAATATATGATATATATTCAGGAAATGAAGGGCCACCTCTTGCATGGCCATGCTTACAATCATGAAAGCCGATGTGATCAGACAGGTAGCTTTTCTTACAGAGGGGCCAATAACTGATCTTCACAGTACAAAGCTCTGCAACCTCTTTTCATGTCACTTTCATTTAATGAAGGGCCATACTGCAAGCTCTATAAAGTGGTTAGACCATTTTTCCATTTTGCTTTGCCTGCTTTGATAGTAAGAGAGACAGAAACACAGGGAGACCGAGAGACATTCAATCTGCTGAATACATTTGTTATTAACTGATCAAAAGTAAATCTACCCAAACATCACATTCAGTGCTGTTCCCTCTGAAATAGTGGCAGCGCACAAAATAGTTTGATATATTATGATGGTGTGGCGAGTGTTAATGGGAGATTAAGTCAGATTAAATAATTTCACTGAAGAATGTCTCTGAAACATTTTTACATTTCATCCTCTGCTCACATCAGAGCACTAATATTACCTAAAAATACACCCAAACACATTGAAATAGCTTAAGCTTGGTTTTGTTGATTATTTATTTTGTTGTTATTTAAATTATTTATTTATTCACACCAAAATAATCAGTTTACTGTACTTATGATTTTTAATATTTTAACAATCTAGTGTGTCATCATGATATGGTTCCACGGCGAATGCGGAATGTCCACATTCACTGTTCAGAAGGTAAATGTCCACCCCTCTGGACTCAGAATGCAGTGATCTGTGTTCAATTCTCAATGGAACAATGTAATGGTGTGGACACTGGGTACACACTCACACACACACACACACACACACACACACACACACACACACACACACACACACACACACACACACACACACACACACACACACACACACACACACACACACACACACACACACACACACACACACACACACACACACACACATACACACAAAGGGTCTGTAGGCAGGCAGAGATGTAGAGTGGCCGGTAGCTCCCTTGTGGAGCGCCTCAATGATCAACTTGTAAAAAGATGATGCCTTGCTCAAGGGCACGTCGGCAGTGCTCAGGTGGTGATCTGGCAACTCCCACTGCCAGTTCACACTCCAAACATTTTGATCCACACAGGTCTTGAGCCAGCCACCATTCCCCAGCCCAAGACCCAGTGGGCTAAACTACCACCGACCCAGTGTGCAGAAATGCTTTAGTGTGATTTTTTAAACACTTTTCTACATTGGTTTGGACATGTTCCCAATGACTTATAGGTAATTGCCTGTTAATGGCATACTGTGTCAGTATGACGCAGCAGATTAAGTTGAGTAACTAACAGCTAATTTATGATAAAACACTGTCTTTGCAGACACCATGGATGAAGTTGTTTGGCCATTTCCTCAGTGTTTGGCTTTCCAAGGAACACTGCAGTAGGATACGTATTTGTGTCTCCATCTGGCTGCTAAGACAGATGACTTCCCATCTCTTTTTACTCATCCTGTCCAGCTTGGCAGTTTCATTACAGCTTGGTGAGTTCATCTAAAGGATCAATATGAAATCTACTGAATGCATCCATAATGATCTCCAGTGAGATAATTCCTAAGTTTTGATGGCCTGCTATGGAGAAAGTACTCAGATACCTTAAGAATGTAAAATGAATAATACTTTAAATGGCATTAATGTACTGTTCATTCATTCATTCATTCATTCATTCATTCATTCATTCATTCATTCATTCATTCATTCATTCATTCATTCATTCATTCATTCATTCACCGTGGAGTCATACATAGACAGACAAACACACATGCACACAATTTGAGACTGGCCAATTTGCCTGAACTGGGCAGCACAGTGGCGGTTCCCTTTTCACGTCCCGCTCTGTGCGGAGTTTGCATGTTCTCCCTATGTTTGTATGAGTTCTCTTCCTCCCACCTCCAAAAGCATGCGCTTCAGGCAAATTGAACGGTCTCAAATTGCTCGTAGGTGTGTGTACTGTTTTGTTATTTTATTGAAATATCAAAACCATGTATGTTTCAAGAATTGAAATGCAAATTGGTCAGTGATAAAATTAAGATTTCTTCAAGGTCTTGCAGGATGCTATATCTTCAAGTGATTTTTTTTCCCAATTAATCTAACAAGTCGTATTACATGCTTTATTTTGGGAGGTTCTTTGCATGTTCTCCAAATAGGTGTATTGTTACTGATTTTCCAAACCTTATCATTCACGTAAGAACTTGGTGAACATGGTGATGTCATGCAACTCCAAGCATATTTATTACCAACCTGAAACATGATTAAGAACAGCTGTTAGGGAGGGTGGTGCCTTTAATACAGCAACAAATCCTTTTTAAGAGGTTGTTTGTGTAGCTTTTGATGTGAAATCAATATCACAAAGAGTAACTTTAGCTATTTTGACTGTAACTGTAGTGAAATGGAAAACATTTTCCGTAATATATAGTAGGGTAGAAACATAAACGAGAAATGTTGAGCTTTAGTGGGATTAAAGCAAACATATTTGTACAATGAGATACAACAATTTTCTTCCAGGTTTGGAGGATGTTTTCTTCAATCCCCAGGACCAGATGGTGAGAGAAGGTGAGGAAGTTTTCTTCCAGTGTGTGTCAGGGGAAAGTTCACCTCCTGCAAGCATCACCTGGCTTAAAGATGGAGCACTGGTCACAACAGCAAGGCAGTTTCAGGTGAGCATTAGTATAGCTGATCTAAACACCACCTCCTTATGGGAACATGTTTGAGTGGAAAAACACAACTTATTTCCTTACAAATAAGTCAGGAGAGCATGACTCACGCTTCAGTAAATGTTGCAATAGCTCTCAAATGAAGGGTTGCCGCAGGCATTCAGGCAGAACTTGTTATCTGAGTCATGGAACAGCCACCTGTACAACTCTATGTGCCAGTAAAACTTCTGATTTATTCTTATCAACAATTGGATAGAACCCAGAGAATTTAAAGTTGACTCAAATACCTCCATTACAAATCAGGAGGTGCAGGAAGACACAAACATTTGCTTTATATTATGAAGCATTTCTATGATGATGAACTCAGTAGCTTGTGTGGTGAAAACATCCACCCAGCAAAGACCTTAATTACGTCAGTATCTTTATGATCAGGCAGGACCACCAAATCCTGATATGATGCCGCAGGTAACCCACATTGTGGGTCTGAGGGCTTTTCTGGTGTTGTCCAGTTCAGGTTTAAAGAACAACACTTGCTGAGAAGCTGGTTCACCTGTTCTGGCTTTGATATGCCAAGAAATCTCTCCTTCTCATCCTCCCACTGATGTCACCTTCGTGATGAAGGGAGGGTGGGGAAGATGGAGAATCTCATCCTCCAATGCGTTTTCGAAGAACTGCACCACACATTTCTAAGTAAAATCTTGCAGAACACAGGTTCCATCAAAGAGCTTCTGCTCCACTTCAAGGTAGTTGCTCCAGTACCGCATCTGCAGGAAGGTCCCGTATTGTCAGAGCAGGGCTAGATGAGGCATCCCAGTGCTCCCAGCATGATCATGGCAACGGTTTGATAATGAAACAGTAAACTTTTGTACTTTGGCCTTCATTTACACAACAAAAGTTTTTTTTTTTGTGGCCAAAAACCATCTCTACTGATGTGTTGACATGTACTGACATGCCTCCACTGTAGATTTGATGAACTGCGACCATGAATTTACTCTGTCGTATTAACGACACTGCCACCTGCTGCGTTGGCATGCTCACTACAGGAGAAATGTGTGAAACAAATGAACAATGAAATTTTTAAATATTGCTTAACATACCTAAGCATCCATTCAGAAGAATTATTGAATTGTCTGATGGTGAAATATTTTCACATATTGTTAATTTTCTTTCCAAAGCACTTTTTTCAAGACATTTTTGAACTTTTTCTGAGATCCAGATAAAAAATATTACCGACTATGATCCCATCGTAGGCGAATTCATCCAGCTCATATCTAGTTGTCTTACAGATCAGATCCAATTGCCTAGTTTTACAATGACACATGTTACAGAATTTCACTGTCTTTCATCTCTTAATGCTAGGAAGCCAGTTTTAACCAGAAGATGCTAATTTTTTCTCTACATCCTAACTTGCTTTCCCGCTTGATATTACTATCACTACAATAATTATTTGAGGAATTAATCAAACTGAATATGTGGTGTTGAAGTGTTTCCTCGAGCCAGGTTGGCTGTTCTGTGTGAGAGAGGCCAATGTTATGATAAACTGTACAAGTTCTGAACTGTTATTAATGAAATCAAGCAGAAAATTACTTGTTTTTGTACATATACGAACAAAAAATATTATTATTGTTCCTGTTTAGGGAGCGTACGGAGGTGGTGACGAGAAGAAGACCTCAGGCACCTTGCATCTCTTCAATGCAACAACAGTAGATGATGGAATGTATATTTGTGTCACACATAATGCTTTACTGAACACCAGCAAGAGGAGCAAGCCAGCCAAACTTACTGTGCAAGGTGAATTTATGTTTCTTATTCCTACACTCAGAAAAACACCTTATTCCTCAGTCATCTCACAGTCTTCAGTTTTACTTTGCTAATTTTAATGTTTTATTCAGTAGAGCTTCAACCATTGGTACCTACATTGCAGGGGTCCCAAAAAGGCTGCAGATCACTGACGGCCCGGACAACATCACAGCTGCTATTGGAACAGATGTCTCCATGCGCTGCACTGTCTATGGCTTCCCTGTTCCAATGGTGCATTGGTTCAAAGACAGCTGCCCACTGAACAACTGCTCGACCTGCTCGACCTCATTCATCCTCCACAACAATGGACAGCTGCTCACATTCAGGTCTGACAAGAGGAATATTAATGTTTGCTCTTGGTTGTTCTGTAAACTAATGACCAATCAAGTGCTGTAGAAATTGGTGCATAAATTTGAATGTGGAGCTTTGACTATTTAAGCATGTTTAAGCATAATTTTCAAGTCTGACAGTAGAGACATAGTCCACACAATCATGCAGTAGGTACAGCAGTATGTATTGGTCATAGTCATTTTTACCTGGGATGAGTGTTTGTCAGATGGATCAGACATACATTGATAGTCCATGTTTATGGTATTATGTCTGGCTGTTTTCAGAAATTTGACCCGGGAGGATGAGGGCTTTTATCACTGTGAAGCATCCAACCAAAAAGAGACAATCAAGTCATTGTCAGCCTACCTTCTTCCAGCCGGTACTGTATACCAACACCTACATATAAATATCACTGTGTGTGAAGTCAGTGATATTGAGTTCATTATATCACTAAGTTATACCGCTGTCATCATTATATGACCTCACAAATTACACGCACTGAACGACGACTCCACCCCAATGTCATTGTTACGGAAACCTGTCACATCGGCCGATAATTTGGCACAGTCTGAACAGAACCAAATCGCATTTGGACACTTGCTAAAAACAGTGTGATCAGTCATCCCTAAAAATCAGATATAGAATAATATCCGATATGCCCTGCAGTCTGAACGCAGCCGAAATAATATTTAGCTGCATTTTAATATGGATAGTTAGTTTTTATTGTCAGTTAAATACCTCATGGAAAGCACAATGCCGTTGTGGGTAGAGCTGCTGCGTCACAGAAAGTCTTTGGTTTGATTCCACCTGGGTTCTTCCGTGTGGAGTTTGCATGTTTTCTCTGTTTCTGTGGGTTCTCCAAAAACAAGCACCTTAGGTGACTTGGTCACTCCAAAGTCTTGGCATGTGAGCATGAGTGGGTGTTTGCCTTTCTGTGTGACCCTGCTATAAACTGGCAACTTGTCCAGAGTGTACCCTGCCTCTCGGCTGTAGTCAGCTAGAACAGGCTCGAGCGTAACACATCACCTGTACTTCGGATAAGTGGCTGAATGATACCTCTTTGATTCTTGTAGCATAGTATAAAACTGATACTAGATTGAAAAATACACATAGATTTAAATGATGGACATGTTTTGTTGCTAGAGATGGACTGGGTTTTCATCCAGAATCCCACAAACAGGACGGTGAAGAAGGGAGAAAATGTTACATTCACCTGCAGGCCACCATACAGCAGACCAGAAGCCCAGGTATCCTGGTTTAAAAACAACAAACCTATCATTCCCACAGCATCCACAACTTTGCTGCCAAATGGAGACCTATTCATCCACAGGTATGGGCAGCATTTAAAGGTTTAAAAATTGTGGTTAAAAAATTAATTTCCAAAGCATTTTGACTTACCTTTATTATGATGTCTGGCCATGTCGTAAAGACCATTAGATGATGAATTGAGAAGTTTTTTGGTTTGTATTTTTGTAATGCAGTTGTATAAATGGTTGTTCTAAACAGATTTTACCCCTGCAGTTTGTAAAACATTGTGATACATTATAGATACATAAATTAATAGTTCAAGTTATAGGGATACCTAAACTTTCCACATATATTCAGTGTTCCCATTTGCATGCATCCTTGCCTCTTTGATGCACATTTTTTGACAGGGACATACAATCGTCAAGACAGCATGTGTCCGTGGGACGCAAGCTTTAAATGCACTTTCATTCAACAAAATTACTCAACTTTTCCATTCTCCAATTAAATTTCTTGTCACGGGACTCACCCGCATGATTCTGCCTTATTAAAATCGACCAAACAGCAACACAACATCTGGTCGTTTTACACGCTGCAGTGAGAGCGAGGAGTTAGTAAGACACTCTAGAGCAAGCATAAGCTGTCGTTTATGCTTGTAGAGTCCTATTGGGTTTCTCTGTTTGTTAAAGTGCTTTGAATTGTCTGCTGATGTGATTAAGTGCTATACAAATACTGTAAAGGTTGTTTGACTGATTGATTGGTTATTCCCATGCCTCCGAAAAAGATGCAAAAGTTGGAGAAAAAGCAAGTGACAATAAGTGCTTTCTTTCATAAAAAAAACAATGAAAAGAAAAGAAGAAAAAGAAGAAAAAGAGACAGATATTACTGACAGGTATTACCGAAATGTGTGATGAGAAGGCTCTGTCAGCTTGGTGCAGTGTCCACAGGAGAATATATGAATTAAAGGCAAAGAAAACTATTGAGTGAAAAGCAAAAGTGAAAAAAACCCCACTTGCATTTCATCTTTCTTTATTTTTTAAATGACTGCCTGACTTTAACATTTTGATAAAACTAAGATATAATTGTACCCTTTTTTTCTTTTTACGTAGTTATGATGTTATTAATAAGAACATTGAAATTATCAGTTTGTTTCATTTTTATAATGTACTTTTGGCAAAACTCAATCCTTGTGTACGCTTCAACCGTATATTCTGTTATTTGTTTTTGGGATGCGTAAATGTCATATTGGGATGCACAAATTTTTCTTGAAGCACATACGAGGGAGGCACTACTTTTTTGAGATGAAATAAACTCTATATTTAACCTTTACTTTATGTTGTATAGACTTGTTTGTCTATACTTTTGTCATAACAGAGGTTACCTAACAATAAGAACTTGTCTCTAATAATGCTGTCCATAATGTTAAAGTTTAGCGAAATCCTTTGCTCATACACTCTGTCTGCATTAATGTTGCACTCTGCAGTGTACAGGAGCAGGACAGTGGGAGTTACTTCTGCAGGGCCTCCAACATCCACCTGCGAAGATTTCTCTCCTCTAGAAGAGCAGTGATAACTGTGCTAGGTATGGCAATAAAAGCTATCTGCTGAGCTGTGTTTATGAACCATTGCAGTGGAACATGTACATGTATAATAATCGCTCCTCTTGGCAGCCCCTCCATCAGCGCAACTGTGGCCCCAGGCTTTGACGGTGCCTCTGGGTGGTCGGGTTCTGCTGCAGTGCCAGGTGTCAGGGAACCCTCAACCCACTATCACCTGGGTCAAAAGAGGACACTCTAAGCAGACTGGAGGCAAATTTATTTTGGGGTGAGTTCATTTGTAGTGATTTTTAAAGAATGATGGTTTATGGTGTTTTGCAACAAGCCCATCTCCCCACCTATATATTTGAATAAGCTCACTTGAAAACCTCCCACTGTCATGCTTTTAACTCCACCCACTACCTGTCAATCAAGCGCCCAACCAATCACGGCGCATCAGCCAGAAGGAATCACGTGAACAATATGGCGTGAGACATCGGGCATCGAGGCTTTTTGTTGCGGTTACGCCTTTTGTCCACACGACAACGCAGATATCCGGGATGAAAACACCGGCCAAAGTGAAGTTTTTTGAAAACGCTGGATCTGCGTTGTTGTGGTTGTCGTCCCTGCAACAAAAACCGCTGAGACGTTAGTGTGTGTGACCTGTGTCTACATGTACACACAGAACCAGCTATTTTCTGGCGTGTAACAGCTTCAGGCCAAAGAGACGTTGATGAACATTCTTGACAGTTGGATATTTGTCCGTCTGTTTTTTTTCTTTATGAGTCATAAAGTTTATATATTTATTTATTTCTTCATTCATCATTCATTCACCTAAAATGTCACTGTTCAGGTAGTAAAGTAATCTAGAAGGAATATGTGCTAGGATACATGACATCACCTTGTCTCACGTGTTGCATCAAAAGCTCGGCTAGCATCAGTTGGCTATTGTAGCAGTGTAATGTTAGCTCCATAGAACAAGATAGCTATTTATTCTTTTCATGTTTGGTATGAAGTCTGATATTATTGTTTTATCGTGGAATTTCCACGGGTTGCCACTAGTTACAGTATATGATATAATATTAATGTTTCCCACGCAGACTGAGAAACACAACACTCTACATCCAATCAGCCAGGAAATATGATGAGGGACTGTACGTGTGTGTGGCCTCCAACACACTGGGCCAAAGCCATAACGCCTCACTGCTGAGGGTTGCTGGTAATCTTTACACACTTATGCACACATTTATGTGCTAAACACAACACAACACAAAATTATGAAGACATGCACAACTCAAATCAACAGTTCTATACAGATGAACAAAATTAAATTATGTTACATTTAATCATTTCAAACAGAATAACGCTTGAAGGAAGATTACAAGAGTTAAAACACCATATCTGTTGAAAGAACGATTCATGCAAAGACATCAGTGCTACACAAACTACTGTATGCACACAGCCACATGGATCTGACCATGGTATGACATTGGCGGCAGAAACAGCAGTCCATAATATATTGTTACTGTCAATATTCAATATACTTTAACTATAAATCATAGAGTTAGACTGAGGAGTGACATTCTGCCTGTTCTAATCCAGGAAATTACATTTAGCAGTGTTGTTATGTTATTTTGACTAAAGAACACTTGATGCAGACAGAAAATATCTTGAGTCTCTAGTGTAAGCAAAATATTTTCCTGTACAAATACATGAAGTTAGAGCAGCAGTGTTAAAATCAGTTAATTTTCATTAAAAACATCCAAATTGTTTGATTTCAACCTCTCTTGCTATTGTTTAAATGACATTTAATGTGGTCTTCTGGGGGTTGTGGATAAAACAAGACACTTAGATTTGACTTCTTTGGCTTTGACTAAAGTGATAAACATTTTTCCATAATTTTACAGGAGTTTCAGAATCAAATTCAATGAAAGAAATGAAGAGACATTTACAAAGCAATAATCATGTGCCACAAAATTGCTTCCTTTATAAAAATAGTTGCCACGAAAATAAAAAATGACATATTTATTAATCAATCAGTAAAATTCTGAAATTCTAATGATGATAAAATTACACCAGTTTGAAAATTAGTGTACATTTCTGCACCGAAAACCCTGTCACTCTTTCTTCCTCAGTCAGTCCTATCATAGTGACCTTTGTAGGAGAGGTGAGATGCAGGATCGGGGCCTCAGCAGTCCTACCCTGCAGGGCTGTGGGGATTCTACCCATCACATATAGCTGGAGCAGGGGCGGAGCAGAGACGCAGTCGCCGGTCACTCCCACTGAAGGCACTCACATTGATGGTGAGTTTTAGCGTGATGGTGTATATTGCCTTAATTCTTCCTCAGGGTGTCATCAGAACTTTTTAAAGCCTTAAACCAAAGGACATTATAAAGAGCTTTGGAATCACACATTAAGACTTTAATGAACAAAACTCTAAACTGGGTTTCAGTTTCAGTTCAGTTCTCTGTGATCTACAGTATACTTTATCTCTTCACCCATGCAGAAAATGGAACACTACATATTTCCAATGTGCAGTACTATCATGATGGAGAATACTACTGTACTGCTGAGAATCGAGCAGGACGTCATCAGAGATTTACCATCCTTAAAGTCACAGGTCGGTTCACATCTACCACCTATTGTTATTTTTTTCTGTAGTTATAGACTAAAAAACAATGGTATTAAAACAAACAAGTCATATATTTGTCATATATTATGACATTTTCGCATGTACTTTTAGGTTTAAGTTGTTAGACTAGTGTACATTGAGGCCTTTTAGCGTCCTCAATATAACCCAAATACCCATTCAGTTATTGCTGATTTTTTTATTCACTATCCCCTGCCTCAAGCTGGACATCAAGATGGTGACAGAAGCAATCAGACAAGGCATTTGTCCGTGGTGAGTACTGATTTATATGAAAAGTTCTGGTTTGTGTGACAACAGTGTTTTACTTGCAGATCTTGTCTTGAAACAGGGATTTTCATACTTGGACTTCATCGTTCTAACATTTGTGGCCTGCTCCCTGAATCTTATACATTTTGTGTCTTCTGAATGTCTCAAATGTCCCACCATCTTGAAACTAAAGATTCTTCACTTTCATATTTTCTAGGGACGCATCACTAGCAAAGCACCAACAATTTCCCAGTTCACTGACGTGCCTAGGCAACATCGTAAGAGGACACCAGTTCTACAAGTTCATCAACAGCATGATAAGACCACATGTATGGACTTAAGACTCATATTTTCATACTTCTGACCATTGTTTCTATGATATTTGTAATACAGTACAGTATTTACTTTCTTAAAACATTACCAAAACACTAAGCATAACAATCAGAATTAAGTCACTTGAGAAAACTGTGAGAAAACAAACTTTTGTATTAAATTAATCATTTATTTTACTATTTCTAGGCTCTTTATTTCACTGTGGCACCACAACAATGAGAGCAACCACATATTCTACATATTACCAGGGGGCAGTGGCTGAGCTGGAGATTCCACAAAGGTCACTTGGCCAACTTTTACAACACAATCTGTATCAGCCAATGACCGTCTCACCCCAGCCATTCATGACACAGATGCAACCTCCGACATTCCAACCTCTCTCAACACAGCTCTACACACAAATACCAGTAACCACTGATCCTCTTTCAATTTCTAGTGGTGAACCCCTGCTATCAGCAGTCAGTGAAGTGAGTGCAACTGCTCTAAATCTAGCCTCTGAACGTCAAACTCCTTTGACATTGACTTCTTCTCAAGCTAAATTTGACCACCAAATCAACATCCATGCTTGGCCTTCAGCCAGTGAAGTTGCACAGTTCATTACAGACTGGTACATGTCTCAGCCACTGTCAACGCTTCCAGTGAGTAGACCCTTTGCCTTTCTTAATTTGGATTCATATCCACTCACTCCAACAGAGAGTGTCCTTACTCAATCAAAGACAACCTACTCAGCTGCACAGTCTTTTCCCCCACAAGTTGAATTTCACCAGACTCCATCTAGCCAGTTGTTTACAAAGTCATCTTCAGCCCTCATTCATCAAACCAAAGTGAAGAACCTGGATAAACCTCTGCCCTGGATTACACAATCTTCAACAACTCTGTCACAAACATTTCAAGTGCTTCTATCCCAAAAAAACAGGCAGTATTTGCCTGCATTGCCCAAACCAACTACATCAATGTCTATCTTAACTGAAATACAGCCTCGCTCAATGACACAGTACCCATTGCTGAACTCACAAACTCCTCCACCACACACAGATAGTTTTCCATTCCACCATAGAGACCATCTCAGAACCCAGCCTTCAATCTCAGCTGTCCATCCTCCCGATCAGACTTCTGATTCTTCTGCTTCATTGGACCCTGAGATCCCTGGTATCCATCTAGTCAACATGTCTGATCAGGTACAACTAAACTTCAGTAATCAAGGTGATTCAGTTAAATCAGCTAAATCAGCCAATGACACAGAACTTATAGACTTTCTGAAGAGGAATACATCCCAATCACCTATGACCAGCAATGATCCAAGGTAGGTGAAATAAATCATAATGGAATGAACAATGAACATTATAATATTTGCCAAGATATTACCATTTTTTGTCCAAAATCCAGAGTAACGCAGCAATCTCCATCATGGCTGCCTGTATTGGAGAAACATGATATCCCCATTGTGGTGGGAGTGGGTGTGTCTCTAGCCTTCATCTTCATCACTGTTACCTTCTATTCGTTGGTCCAGAAGAATGACCCTTTACCAACAAGCAGAGCAGGTCAGAGATCCTCAGCCACATCACATTACATCACAACTATCGAACATTATGAGATTCAACCACTTCCATAAATCTTTATGACTCCTGCAGTAATAGTTTGGCCTGCTGTGAAATGTGAATATGAATAAGTTTAAGGATGAGTCAAATAGCAAATCTGACACCGCTGTTTCACACGATATATTGTTAGCAGCTTTCAGGCACACCACTGAAAATATAAATCAGACCACTAAAAGGATGGAAATGCATTAATAAAATATGTAAATGATTATTAACAGAACAATAGGTACAAGTATATGCTTGTATTCATTTAATAATAATAAGAATAATAATCATTACTTTTAATTGTCCCTCATGGGGAAATTCTTTTTACACATCACACTTCTCATGTACATATACAGTATGTGTTAATTACACAGCACAGACTAGGGGCCTGTAGGCATGCAGTTAGTATAGAGAGAGGACATACAGAGGTACAAGGAGGCAGAGTGACGGGTCGCGCACGAGGGTCGCGCCCCAATGAGCATCTTGTAGGGGCACGCCTTGCTCAAGGGCACCTCGGCAGTGGCTGGGAGGTGAGCTGACGCCTCCCACCGTCGGCTCACACTCCGATGGTTCTTCTGGCAGGAGCGGGATTCGAACCCCCGATAGCTGTCTTCAAGATGTTTTGCTCTACCGCTGAGCCACTGCCAGCCCCTTTAGCTCATAGCACACTAAAAAATGTGATATTATAACTTGTACAAGATATTAGTTGAAATTTCTGATGAGGGCATTGCCTGACAACATATTTGATAATTTATCTTCACAGCTCAAAGGAATGTAGGTGTTCCCATGCGACACACTGAGCGTCGAGTTGCAGGACGAACATACGAAAATCGGTAAATGCATATAATTTAGGAAAGAAATCACAATGAAGTGAACCTTTGTACATGATCTTCTTATTGTTTTAGTAAAAAAAAAGCAGAAAACCAGAATTCTGTGTGTTTCTTGCAGAGCTTTTGAAGACGATGAGTGTGTGGCTGTGATTGAACAAAATCCCAACACATCAGACACTCGAGCCCAGCCTCCAGGTCCAAGTCTGGTCACAGTGCAGATAGAGCCTACATTTGAGGATTTTCAAGAGGATACACAGCCTGGCCCAGAAAGTCAAGCACTGACTGTGGAGACTTATCCTGAGCCCATTCTTGACACAAAGGTTTGATTACTGTTTTCTTTTACAGAATTTTGGTCTTGTGTGCATTCAAAACATGAAATGTAACAAACCAAATTTTAAAGACCTACCAACAACCAATGATGGTTGTTGGTAGGTCTTTAAAATTTGTAGAAATCGTTAAATTTTAGCTTTTGCTACATGTGATTTTCACTTTAAAATGTCAGAAAACAATGTTGGCTGTATTTTGTTCAGTATCGACTACTACGTAACTTAATACAGAATTAAATCTGGAAAAAAATACTTAATTTGAATAAACATTGAAGAGAATAACAACACTATAAAATTCTCATATATATTATAAAACAACACTGTATAAACATTGATCATATCTAGCATGTTCTTTGTACTGTATGGTATTAGATCAAGTTTCAAATTTGTTCTTTGCTGACATCTGCCATCCTGCCGGTGAGAATATCGACAGCGTTTTAATCATATAAAATAAATTTATGAGCTTCAGTTGTTCTTTCAGTGCATTGTTAGTAAAGCATTTTGATGTGCTAGTAGAGGCATTTAATATTCTGTAATTAATATGGTATTCTGACCAAAACATTACTTTACATAGAACAATCAAGAGTTTTTTTGGGGGGTGTCCTGTTAATTAGTTCAAAACAGTTCTGTGAGGCTCTTTGTTGCTCCAAAGGCAAGTTTAAAATCACCTTACCTTTAATGATATCATTTAAGGCACCAAACAAATAACAAAGGGCGGCACGGTGGTGCAGTGGTTAGCGCTGTCGCTTCACAACACAGCGGACCCAGGTTCGAGTCCCGCTCTGTGCGGAGGTCTGCGTGGGTTCTCTCCGGGTTCTCTGGCTTCCTCCCATCTCCAAAGGTTGATTGGCCGTTCCAAAATTGCCCGTAGGAATGAGTGTGTGTGTGCATGGTTGTGTGTCTTTGTGTGTGGCTCCGCGGTGCACTGGCGTCGTGCCCGGAGTGTCGTACCCGGAGTGTCCCCCGCCTCACGCCCTATGCTGCCGAGATAGGCTCCGGCTCCCCGTGACCTGCTGCAGCGGATACAGCGATGGTAATCTGAAGATGACTGACTGACAAATAACAAAGAAAATTATACATTTATAAAGAAATTCATTTTCCTTTTTGCCTTTCTTTTTCATCCTACATCCATTTTTTTCTGGTAGATATGTAGTATTTGAGGATGTCAAATTTCATGGTAATTTTTATAAATTAATATTCTCATAGATAACATTTCATAAGGGGTCCTCTCCTCATTCTTTTAGATTGATCTCGCTGAGGACGAGATGTCCAGTTTGTCCCAGCCCAGCATCCAGCTACAATGTGCTGATGATTGGACCAGCAACAGAGGAGACAACCACAGCCCATGTCAGGATGCTTTACCTCCTCCATCATCATTACCCACCCGTTCCCCCTCCCCCTCTCCACCATTGAGACAAATGGAGGGCCTGCACTCATCATTAACCGTGCAAAATACTGAAATGTGTGCAGCACCCATCCATCACAGCCTCAGTATCTCACCTGGCAACCCTCCCTTGTTTCTGTCTCACCATGTCTCCTTGGGCCCAACTACAGTTGCAGTGGATGTCCATTTGTACCCAACAGCCACTGCTACGGTGGCCGTAGGTACTAACACTCAGCTGAATTCTGTGTCGAATTCGAATTCAATGACTGCACCTTTGTTCACTTCCTCTTTAGTGAACAGTCAGGACAATGAACAACTGGGTTTCAGATCTCGTCAGAGTAAATAAGTTCCCACCTCTGTGTCACTACAGTCATAATGACTCAAACCTACTCTGTAGAATTCTACTAGCATGTGCTTTCATATTTAAATAACATAACATTACATAACATTTGACATTCAAAGAATCAAATAAGATACAAATGTGCAATACGTTATTTATGAATTAAACAAGCCTTTTGGATGAGAAATTAAACATCTTCAATCTTTTTCTACAAGTCCGGTTCACTTTAATCAACACAGGTATCAACAATAAACCTGAAAACTGAGAATCTTCTCTGACAATATATCATATATTGATTTTAAGAGATTCTCCTCAACATAATTTGGATTTTGACCACAGCTAGGGTATCTTTTCACCTGCTTTTAGACTTACCGCTGAGTAAGGTTAATGTTTCCTAGCTACATCTTTATACTGAACACAAAAACGGGAGAGAGGTACTGATCGTCTCCTATTACTCAGTAAATAAGCATTTTCTCCAGAGTGTAATAAAACTAAAAATAATTTTTCCTGTATTACTCTTGTTGTAGTTTGTTCAGAACAGCCTACACACTTTAGCTGAATACTCCACTCATATTCTTTACGTCAGAATTATATTAAATTATTTTCTTACTGACAGATGAGACAGAAAAGGCACATACTGTATTATGTTTGGTAATAATTGTGTTTTTATTTGTTGTGGAGTTGACTCTGGTTCATATTATGTCATTGCTTATATGTTCGTTTTGGTACAGTGTGACCTACATATAATGTGCATTACTTACTAGTGAAACAGCCAAGGATATTTTTCTTACTTTTATTGCAATTTCTTTACACTGTTTCAGTAATGTGCTCATTCTGTCACATCTAAAGTGTGAAGAGAGCTAGAATCATTGCAACTGCAAATAGACATGCAAATGGTGAAGTCAAACCAGTAACTACATCAGTTACAAACACTGCAAACATCAGCACAATCGAGCAGATGTGCTGCATATTCTCGCAACACAGTCATCATTGTTATTGTACTTATTCAAGGTTAAGTTAAAAATTAAAAACCCTTAAATTTTAGCTCATTAGCATTAGAAAGAATGGGCAGGATATCAGTTATATATTCTAAAAAGTGACAAATGGTTGAAAATTATTATTTAAAAAAAACATCCTGGTTCACCATTTTATTATTCTAAAAGCAACAGGTGCATATTATTTGGTTTTACTTGCAGCACTTTTGTGTATTTGATTGTTGGATATATTTGCATTATGATTAGCAGCTTGGTTATGTTTGTTTGCAGTACTTGTATCACATTTATGAAGATGTATGTTTAGCCTGTTTGCATTTGTTTTATTAAGATGATGTGTACTGCAATCTGTCAGCCAATGCATGATATATGCATGATGTAAGCGACTTGACTGTTAACATTTTTTAAACCAAAGGAGGACAAGAGGAGCTGTGCCAATAAACATTTAGATAATACAGCTGATCGCTTTGTAGGTGTTTTTTAAAAAAAAAGAAAAACTCAGACGTGTATGAACTAAATACTTCACCATTGTTAGTCCAGGTCCGGCATCCACAAATCACTGAACAGATCAATCAGTTCACATTGTTCTGAAAAGGCTGGTCTGCCGTTACAATAACTGCAAAAAGTGTAGAAATTATGCTGCAGTGCATGGCAACAGAGGGAACCTTATTTTCAGCTCAACATCCTATTTGAAGTGGCAGAGGTAGAAAATCAATTTAAATATCATGAGTGGGAGAAGAGGTCTATTTAGAACTAGCTGTATAATAAGTACTGTTAATATGCCTACATACACACACACACACACACACACACACACACACACACACACACACACACACACACACACACACACACACACACACACACACACACACACACACACACACACACACACACACACACACACACAACATATGGTCTCTTTCTCTCTCTTCCTCTCACACAGTCACTAAGTCACACACACATGCACAAACAGACACACACACAAACACAGGCTCACACACCTTAACACTGGACTTCCCAGAATTCTGCAACAACTAAAACTCCCATAGACAGTGATTTTGACTGCTCTAACATTATTTGTATGTAATTTGGATTATCAATTGAAAATATCTAAGAATAAATTAGTGGAATAGATAAAAACACATCAGGACACTAAATTGAAACTATAATGATTGAGTTTTTTATTTATTTAATTGACACAAGATAGCTCTCTGCAATTAATCATAATTAAGAGTAGACAAGAGCTTTCTCCATCTGTAGAGGACCAAAGGGCCCTGCACACTAAAGAGGTGCTGAAATGTGACAAAGCAATCCTAACAGTCTATCAACGCTAACTAAAGAGAAAAGTCTCCATTCTAATCACAATCCACACAGCCGTCAACATCACAAGTGGCCACGAGGCTAAACTGGAGACTGTTACTGTACGTACAGTACCACAACAGAACCAAGGTTGGAGTAGATGTGCTTGATCAAATTGGAGGGAAATATTAAGTGTAAGCTTCTACATGATGATGGCCATTGGTGGTGTTTCGTAATTTTCTTAACCTGGATGCCATAAATGCTTCTTCTATAAAAGACTTAAAAGACTTAAAATTATGCACTGATTTAAGCCCATCCATTTTCAGTCAAACCACACCCACTTCCGGATTAAGCCACGCCCAATCCTAGTACAGATACAGATAGTGGTGCAGTCGCTCATCCCTATTAGTTATTAATCAATGCAGCGGTTCATAATGAAGCTATTGATTAGGAAGCTGCTATATAGGAAATACTGAAACTAAAGATGCTGATACTACTAGTGATGATAACCGCTGGGCTGATGAAAGGCTCAGCTGGCGACATTCAGAGGTTCAGGCTCTGCAGATCAATGGACAGAAGGACCTTCAGACTGACTGGTGAAGAGAAGTAGAGAAGGAGAGAGAGCACTGCTATGAACTACTATGGGGAAGAAAGTCAATTAGTTATGAATGTTATGGTAAGTTATAGTTATGTCGTTATGGAATAATGTGAATACTGTATACAGATAGAGAGGAAAATGGAAAGGGAGGAGCTCAGTGTGGAGGAAGGGAGGTTTTACCCCAGCAGTCTAGACCTATGAGAGCATAGCTATTGGATGGATTAACTATAGACTTTGTTGAAAAGAAAAATCTTCAGTCTATTTTTAAACGGGGAGCAGGTGTCTGCCTGATGACCTGAATCAAGGAGCTGATTTAACAATAAAGGAGCTTAATAAGTGAAAGGTATGCTTCCCAGTCTGCTTTTAAAATTTTTGGATCTGCAAACAAAACTGGCTGCAGTTCTAGCAGGGCAATATGACACAATGAGGTCTTCAAGACATAGTGGGCCTGGCTGTTACAGGCTTTAAAAGTAGTATTTTGCCAATTATTTTAAAGTCTATTTAACATGGCTTTAACAGGGAACCAATGCAGAAATGTAAGCACAGGGGAAACGCCATTTCTTAATCTTGTCTTGACAGTAATGAATTGCAGTACAGTCAAACCTCGGTTTTCGAACGCTTCTGTTCTCGACCAAATCGGTTGTCAACCAGAAAATCCGAGAATTTTACGTCTCTGAACTCGACCAAAATTCGGCTCACGACCAAACCGAAAGAAGCAGAGCGTACCTGAACGCGACTCACTTGGGAGCCGAGCGAACTCGAATGGCCAGGATGCTTCCTATGTAGCGCATTCATGTTCAAAGTTTGATAGGATATCTTATATTAAAATAAAACACAGTGTCTACTTCTACCCTTTTTTATTTATGGTAAACAGTATACAGTGCAGTTTATGGTGTAAACCTAAAGAAGCGCTTTTCGAACAGCCTTCTGGAACGGATTATGTTCGAAAACCGAGGGTTGACTGTAATTCAGACTGGAAATAACAAAGGCATGGACTACCTTTTCTTCAACTTGTGGGGTTAATATGATCCTGATATTTAGCAATATTGTGAAGGTGGAAAAACTGTAGTCTTTAACAATTGGTTTTTCATTTGGGGATTGAAGAACAGGTCCTGAGGAATGATGGTCAGCCACATCATGAGAGCAAATATTTCTGAGATGTTTTGGACCAAAAACCATCACTTCTCTTTCATTAATTTAGTAGCAGGAAGTTCTTGGTCACCCAGGATTTAATGTCCACATGACTGGAATCTAGCTGAGTGGGTGGTTTTGTCTGGCTGAACTGACAGGTTGTGTCATAGCAGTGTAAATATATACAGTATATACTGTAGTGTTTTCTAACAATGTTGCCAAAGAGAAGCATATATATTGAGAATAAAATAGGTCCAAGCACCAAATCTTGCGAAACTCTGTACAGATATACCTCAGCTCACATTGTTAATTGGTTGCAGAAGACACAACATCATTCAAAACACGACGTATGTTGACTTAACATGTCTCTAGGCTAAACTGAAAATAACCATTTCCAGGTCTGTACTGTATTTTATTTATGAATGCATTTTTACAAGAAGAAGAGAAGAAGAAGAAGAAGTACACTTTATTAATCCCCGCAGGGAAATTACATAGTCACTCAGGTATATTTTTTACATGTTCTTTGTGTTAGTTTTTTTAATGGCAATCAGTGTATACACAGGCCCCGTGAAACACAGCACACAGGGGGGCCTGTAAGCATGCAGTTAGCAGTTAGTACACACATCAAACATCACACATAGGGAGGCAGAGTGACGGGCAGCGGCTTCAGGAACGCGCCCCAATTGAGCAGCTTGTAGGGGGGACGGTGCCTTGCTCAAGGGCACCTCGGGGCACGAGGTGTAATAATATATCCTTAATATGCCTCTATTTTAAGCTTCAACCAAATAAATTAAATCTTTTAATACAGTATAGAATAAACGTCCTCTCGTCTACAGCTTTTCTTCCAGGTTGGGGGTCACAGGGGCTTCCTGGAACCTATACCAGCTGAATACGTTCTGATAATATGATATGATATTATTTTATTCTTATTTATTGTACATTATATTCATTCATTTTCTAAGCTACTCCTTTCACTTTGGGTTGCTGGAGCCTATCCCAGCAGACTTACAGGCAAGATGCGGGGAGACGCCCCGCCAGTGCATCACAGAGCCTATTTAGTACATTAACATGATATCATCTGCTTTTAATGGTTTAGTAGTGATATTATAATTATAATATTTGTGACAGTCAGACATAAAGTCGAGTAAAATAGTCTCACACTTGTGAGGAACATGCATTTGTGGGGTGAGCAGCAGAGCTAAGTATCTGGGTTGTCCTTGTGGAAAATGTGACAAATCTTCTCTGCCCAACACCTTATTCTGCTGTTGCTTAAGAATCTTTTTACAGTTAAGTTATGTAGAACAATTATTTTAGAAAGTGGAAGGGAAAGTAAAATTAAAGATTTAAAGTTCAGAAGGTGGCTGTCTTGGTTTTGCTTCCTCCTCATTTCGCGGTACGTGGTAGTCAACATATGGGCACCACTTGGTGTTTTGGCACACCAGTTTCTTCAAAGTAGCTGTTTTGATTATGTTGAAGCCTGTCTCTCCTCCAAAAGTGCTGGGCTTCCAATAGTGAGGGGAGCAGATGGGGTTTGACAGCACACCTTTGAGAGAGAAGGGAGCACCCATCTCCACCATACTTTCACCTAAAATGGCACCAGGGATTGGCTTTTCCAGTAAAAGACCCGGGTAGAACTCTAGAGCCTCTATGTCACCGTAAAGTTCTTCTAGACCTTTAGCCATTTCCTCGCTATCTGTTTGTAAAAGAGAAAAACAACAACACTCAACTAATTTGCTGTGTAATCTTACCTTTTCAATAAAATTAGAAAAATAAAAGTTGAGATTTAAAAAATGGCAGCATAAAACACAAACTTGTACTAAAACATAGAACAAGATAAATAATTTTAAAAAAAATTTCCAGTTTACCAGTGAATTCTTTAAAAGAGGCGTATGGCTTGAGACCGAACCTCCTTCTGTATTGATTGAAAGGCTGCACACGTGCCTCTCTAGAGCCATTCAGGACCATTTCTGAGACATAGAGAAGGCTTTCATGACTGTTGTAGCCGCCACATATCTGAGACAGAAAAAATATTTATCAACATGAGAAAAAACTGTATGAAAAATATATGACAAAATATACATTGGGGTTCACCCTGGTGGACGAGAGGGTAGCCTCCCTCCGCCTTCGGGTGGGGGGATGGGTCCTGATTGTTGTTTGTGCTTATGCATCAAACAGCAGTTCAGAGTACCCACCCTTTTTGGAGTCCTTGGAGGGGGTGCTGGAGAGCGCTCCCACTGGGGACTCCATCGTTCTGCTGGGGGACTTCAATGCTCACGTGGGCAATGACAGTGAGACCTAGAAGGGCGTGATTGGGAGGAACAGCCCCCCGATCAGAACCCGAGTGGTGTTGAGTTATTGGACTTCTGTGCTCGTCACGGATTGTCCGTAACGAACACCATGTTCAGACATAAGGGTGTCCATACGTGCACTTGGCACCAGGACACCCTGGGCCGCAGTTCGATGATTGACTTTGTGGTCGTGTCATTGGACTTGCGGCCGCATGTCTTGGACACTCGGGTGAAGAGAAGGGGGGAACTGTCAACCGATCACCACCTGGTGGTGTGTTGGCTCCGATGGTGGGGGAAGACGCCGTACCGACCTGGCAGACCCAAATGTATTGTGAGGGTCTGCTGGGAACGCCTGGCGGAATCCCCTGTCAGAAGGAGTTTCTACTCTCACCTCCTGCAGAACTTCACCCACGTTCTGGGGGAGGCGGGGGACATTGAGTCTGAGTGGACCATGTTCCGCACCTCCATTGTCGAAGTGGCCGACCGCAGCTGTGGCCGTAAGGTGGTCGGTGCCTGTCGTGGCGGCAACCCCAGAACCCGCTGGTGGACATCGGCGGTAAGGGATGCCGTCAAGCTGAAGAAGGAGTCCTATCGGGCCTTTTTGGCCGGTGGGACTCCTGAGGCAGCTGATGGGTACCGGCTGGCCAAGCGGAATGCAGCTTTGTTGGTCGCTGAGGCAAAAATTCGGGCGTGGGAGGAGTTCGGTGAGGCCTTGGAGGATGACTTCAAGACGGCTTTGAGGAAATTCTGGTCCACCATCAGACGTCTCATTAGGGGGAAGCAGTGCAGCATCAACACTGTGTATAGTGGGGATGGGGCACCGCTGATGTCAACTCGGGACGTTGTGACTCGGTGGGGAGAATACTTCGAAGACCTCCTCAATTCCGGCAACACGACTTCCCGTGAGGAAGCAGAGTCTGGGTTCTCTGAGACAGGCTCTCCTATCTCTGGGGTTGAGGTCACTGAGGTGGTTAGAAAGCTCCTCGGTGGCAGGGCCCCGGGGGTGGATGAGATCCGCCCGGAGTTCCTAAAGGCTCTGGATGTTGTGGGGCTGTCCTGGTTGGCACGCCTCTGCAACATCGCGTGGACGTCGGGGACAGTGCCTGGCTGTGGAACTGTGGACCAGCTCTACACTCTCCGCAGGGTCCTTGAGGGGGCATGGGAGTCAACATGTGTTTTGTGGACTTGGAGAAGACGTTCAACCTTGTTCCTTGGGGGGCTCTGTGGGAGGTGCTTCAGGAGTATGGGGTACTGAACCCCTTGATAAGGGCTGTTCAGTCCCTCTACGACCGACGTCAGAATTTGGTCTGTATTGCCAGCAGTAAATCGGATTCGTTTCCAGTGAGGGTTGGAGTCTGCCAAGGCTGCCCTTTGTCACCGATTCTGTTCATAACTTTCATGGACAGAATTTCTAGGCGCAGCCAAGGCGTTGAGGGTGTCCGGTTTGGTGGCCTCAGTTTTGTGTCTCTGCTTTTTGCAGATGACGTGGTGCTGTTGGCTTCATCAAGCCGTGATCTCCAACTCTCCCTGGAGCAGTTCGCAGCCGAGTGTGAAGCGGTTGGGATGAGAATCAGCACCTCCAAATCTGAGACTATGGTCCTCAGTCGGAAAAGGGTGGAGTGCCATCTCGGGGTTGGGGATGAGATCCTGCTCCAAGTGGAGGAGTTCAAGTATCTCGGGGTCTCATTCACAAGTGAGGGTACGATGGAACGGGAGATCGACAGGCGGATCAGTGCAGCATCTGCAGTGATGCGGATTCTGTATCGGTCCGTCGTGGTGAAGAAGGAGCTGAGCTGAAAGGCTGAGCTCTCGATTTACCAGTCAATCTACGTTCCTGCCCTCACCTATGGCCACGAGCTGAAATGAGTTTCCTCCGCAGGGTGTCTGGGCTCTCCCTTAGAGATAGGGTGAGAAGTTTGGTCATCCGGCAGGGACTCAGAGTCGAGGCGCTGCTCCTCCGCATCGAGAGGAGCCAGATGAGATGGCTCGGGCATCTGGTTAGGATGCCTCCTGGACGCCTCCCTGGTGAGGTGTTCCAGGCACGTCCTACCGGGAGGAGGCCCCGGGGATGACCCAGGACATGCTGGAGAGACAATGTCTCCCGGCTGGCCTGGGAATGCCTTGGGATTCTTCTGGAGGAGCTGGACGAAGTGGCTAGGGAGAGGGAAGCCTGGGCTTCCCTGCTTAAGCTGCTGCCCCCACGACCCGACCCCGGATAAGCGGAAGAAGATGGATGGATGGATGGATGGATATTTGGCATTTTCTCAATGATTTCTATTAGAGTTTAATATGAATAAACGATCCATCCATTTTCACAAGTCTGCTAGAACCTATCTCAGCTTGCTAATTTTGAAAGTAGATTACACCCCGGATGAGATGCCAGCTAATTGTGGGGCCAAACGGAAGACAGGAAGAAGCCAGAGACCCACAGAGAACTCATGCAGACATGAAGAGAACATACTAATTACCATTGAACATCCAAATATACAAAATCCAAATATCCATCCATTCATCTATCCATCCATCCAGATTCAACCGCTCATCCAGACCTGGGTCATGGAGGCTACAATCTGAGAAGAGATGTCCATGCGTTTGAATCATTAGCTAGAGTGTGCATTCTTAATTTCGCTTCGGGGATCAAAACAGAATATTAAAATTTAAAAAAAATATTTCCCTCTCACCAGATGCCTGATCTAGGTCTTCTAGGGAGATCCTGAGGAGCAGAGGCTCTACTCCAAGTTCCTCCCTGGTGACTGAGCTCCTCACCCTATCTCTAAGGGTGCACCAAACCACCCTATAGAGGAAACTAATTTAACTGATTGTATCTGGGATCTTGTCCTTTCAGTCATGACCCAAATATATACATACTATGGACCCTGGCCCACCACTTCACTTGAACGTATAGCAGACGTGTTCTTGTACAAGGTCTATGGATAAGACTTATACCTGTCCAGCGTGCTGTCGAGAGAAGCCATCCACCAGTTTCTCTATCCCAAATCGCCAGACAGTGGAAGTATTGAACAAAAACTGTGACAGTGGGATTTCATGTCCATCAATGTGAAAGCTGTCAGGGACCAGTGGGTGCCAATGGTAGAGGAGGGAGAACTCCAGAGCAATACGGTTGCTGTACTGAAACTGTGCATCGAAGAGCATTTCAGGATCAAACTTCAGTTTCATTAAGTAACCACTGAGCTGCTGCACATACTCTTCTATTACAATGCAGATTATCTCCCCTGAAGGATAGAAATAAAAGAACGAAAGCAATTTTTTTAGTGTCTGGCTGTTATCACTAGTATTTATAGCTAACGTTAAACTTACCAATAATAATAAGTCTGGACGTCTGGAAAAGCTGTTCGTCATTCCAGGTAGGATGTTCAGCCTTCAGGACGTCACAGACTCTGTTATGCTCTCTCAGCCATAAAGTGGCATACATGGTGAGGCCAGGCAGCAATCCAAACTGAGCGTGACCGATGGCCAGACGTTCTTCTGGAGGAACATGTTTGGGATATAACATGTGCACTGGGGCTTCAGACAATTTAGGTGGGTACACGTCACCATTTATCAACTGTAAAGGAGCAAATATACATTTATAAACAAAGTATTTCAAGGTTTTGTTCAGCTTTTCACACACATTTCTCAACCTGCCATACTGTAATACTGTTCAAATGTGTTCTCAAAACATTTTTTCATCCTTCCCTGATGAGTCTGAAGTCAATCAATCCACTGGGTCCACACACTCCACACATAATTTTTTGTTTTGTTTTGTTTTGTTTTACCATTATCAGCTCATTGCTGATAATGCTACCATGTAGTCATTAAAAATGTTTTGCTGTTTTCAAGTTTTATGTCCTCAATTTGAATTCATGAAGGAAACAGTTCAATCAAAGCTGACATATTTGAGTGTGATGGAGTTGAAGAAATACAATACATGGCACCTACTATAAATAAATGGATATAAGGCAAGTTTTTGAACTTCAAAAGCAACTACAGTAGTTAACACAACTGATTAGCACAATGCGACATAGCCTGAGTAGGCTAGCACTGCATTTGCCCAATGAATACAGTCATGCACAAATATACTTAATGTAAACGTAATGAAAATGTTGTTACAGTAGGTATTCACAACCAGAAGTGATGATGTAGTAATTATATGCACCACTGTACTGATAAAAATCACTTGTAGTTTGTGCTGTTTTGACACCTGATATTTCAGTTTTCCATCCTTGAAAAGTCGGAGATGAAGTTGTCGCCTAAGATCGCCTCCGTATATATGTCCTGCATCTATCTGAAAGAAATAAGGGGAAATAGATTATCTGTATTCAGAAAGTGTTATTCACAAGAATATTGGTAACATGGATTTAGTAGCTTGTAATAGATTTATGGCTTCTTGTCTTTATTTTTTCATGAACCAGTTTGGTTATAACAATAAACTCCAAGTGCAACCACAGTGAGTTCACAGTGGTGCAAACCAGTGATGACGTTCCCAGAAGTCTTTATTTACCACAGATAAATGATAAAACACACATTAAGGCAAGCTTTTCAGCTTTCAAATTTTCTTTTTCTCGGTCTCAGACAATTCAACAGACATCATACAGGTAAATGCAGGGTCCACTGCATTTACAGAGAGTGATGTACCCAACACAAAACATGCAATGACTAGCTCTTTACCGCTCTAATCCCATCAAAACACAAAACACAAAACACAAAACACTCTCCCTTTTGTGTTTGAATGTACCATGAAATAAAAAATTAAATTGAAATTAGAGTTACATTTTTTTTTCTTAAAAAATTTATAATTACAGACAAGCAACAGTGCTTTTGAACAAGCAGTTAATTTATGCTAAGTGTATCTCTCACCCCATGCCCTAAAGCCTTGGTAAAGCCACGCTTGGATTGAAAGTCTGTCTGGAAAAATTGATGAGTGAAGTGTTGGGCCATGAAAACAAACATCACACTGGTTCCTTGAGGATCTGGTCGAAACTTAGTTCTCTTGAAGAAAGGCAAAAGTAGTTTGGGATTTGGAAGAGTAGGCTTTCCTGTGGACAGACATGTAAAAATGTTATAATGGCACTGATTCACATGATGTTTTGGCCAATGAAGCAAATGTTCCTCTTTGATTCATTTAATCTTATTTAATCAATTTGTTTAATCGGTCTTTGCGTTGAATAAAGTTGACTGAAGTTGTCGGAAAAGCTTGAAGGTGTGTCGCTTCTCATCAAAGAGGATTCTTCAGGTCTGACATGCTGTTAGATATTTCCAAATATTTAACCCAGTGAAGTAGAACTCCCCACCAGTTCAGATCTGCTTCTTGGATGAGATGCAAAACATATTAAAGCTTTCCATAGAAGTCCAGTTGTCTTTATTTAGCACAGAGGTGTACCATAACCTGGATGGCTGAAAATACTCATAGGTGTAAGTACAGTAGCTGTTACACTCTTGATTTGGTTGAGTTACTGCTTTGAGTGATATAATATAGATGTTAAACCATTTATCCTTTATTTGCTTTTTGCTTATGTTGCTTTGCTGTAATAAAATAGCCGCCCCCCCCCCATGTCAATACAGGGCCCGTATTGTACTCTTTCTAATCAATTGCACACAGCTGTCATATGTTGAACTACATATGCATTAACCAAAAGTGGTCTGTAAACTTGAACTTGAAACTGAATTTCAGAATTTCAGTTGCTCAAATGAGTTCTGCTGAGAACAGCCCGTTTCTGTCTCTGCACCTCTAAATGCTAATGAGCTTTGTTTGTTAACACCTGCCTTTCCTGATACACACCCCTTTCATGGAGAAGTGGTTAACTGTAGCATGTGCTAATGTTTATGGTGGATATATCACTATGGCTCTCCGAGGTGCTGTCGGCTATTGTTCACTCATACTAGTTTCATTCAGGATTGGACCCACAAATCTTTAACTTTTGGCTAAAATAATGTACGTGTTTCTTTATGTGTACTATATTTCTTTAATTTAAGCTACATTAATGTATATTTTTAAAAACATATGCGTATGGACTTCCACTTTCATGTATAATATATTTAATTTTTCGCATTGATTACCATTTCAAACATTTTCCATTTTCTTTAGGAAAGTGTTTTGACCATTTACTCATTAACTTTAGTTGTCTTTATGTTATCAATTAGATTTTTTGTATTAACTTTTTCTCTTCATCCTTCATTATTTGAGTGTTGATTCACCGGTTTTACACTTTTCTAAAAAACTAATAGCAGTACAGATCAGCATTAGCCGTGAGGTCTTAAAACTTGAAAAATGTACACCCAAATCAAACCAAATGTCTGTGACGTCAAATCAGCCGAGGTGAGCAGCCCCATACCCATATAACCTTTGACAGATGTGGTGCGCGAGGAGCTAAGCAGACCTGTAATGAGCATATATGTGAAAACACAAGGTCAAAGGTATACCTATAGTTCCCATGGGCAAAGGACAATCTTCAGGTACAGGAGGCAAGAGTCTGGTGTAATAACTGAGGTTGTAAAAAGACTCCCAGTTCAGGTATCCATACTTGCTGTTGAAGGTTGGAGGGCTCGGAATAAAATGGGTTCTGGCTTTAAAAAGATAAAAACAAAGTACAGCAATATGAGCAAATTTCTGTCAGGGATGAGTTAATAGAAGACATTAATGCCTCATAAAAGGAAACAACATTTAAATAAGTACAAAAAGTCCAAACATTCAAAGGTATTCAAAAACAAAGATGGAGCAGATTACACCAAACCTCTTTGTTTATAAGATGAGTTTCAAAACATCATAAAAGCTCAATTTCAAATGCTTAAAACATCTTTAAACATTATGACACACTAAACAATGCTACAAACAAAAGTGGTTGCACAAATCTGCACAAATATATTCATAATTTGAGGAAGTTCTATTGAGGCCATTTGTGAAAATATTTTCCCTCCAATAGTACAAAAACAGACATGAATGCATACCTGTGAGCACCAGTTTCATAAATGTGTCTCGCAGGAAAGAGCTGTTTACAAACTTCCAGAACCAGTGGAAGTGTGTGAGGAAAAAGTGAAGAAAACTGGGCCTAGGCTTCAGCATCTGGCGAATTCTGGTCCAAAACTCCGCTGTAAAAATGTTTTGTTGAAGACATACCAGAATAAGTTTAAAACTACATCAAAATTTTGATTCACAGAAACTGGGAAGTGGCGGTACAGCAATCCCCATTGCCAGAGATGAAGATGAAGGTTCGTCTAACCTTCTGTGGGGAAAAGACCTTCTCCTAACAAAACATGGGTGCAGATACTCTCATGATGTCTGACCCGTACACTGAGAGAACATGTTAATTTAAAAAACTATTTTAAAAGTATAATTATGATGACATAATGATAAAAAGCACACCCAGTAGCTGTTTAGCTTAGTTTAACACCTAGCCTGGAAGCAACAGATAGACTATTTAGTTTGTCTAATGTTTATGACTTTTTGGTGGGCATTCAGATAGTTGACTGTTATGGAGAAAGTTTAGATGTGAATAAATGAATTCACTTACGAGTGGTGCAGTTTTCCCCATAGAAACCAGTGTCTGTGCAGTCACATTCAAAGCGATCTGTATCAAACCTCACACAGACTCCTGCGTGCTGACAAGGGAAGTAGCAACAGGGATTCACTGCAAACAAAGAATAGAATCATCTGCATTCATGTGCATGTACCACTATGTAAAGACTCCAGTTTGTCCAGCAGAGTATATAATATATAAAATATATATAGTTTGAGTATATATAATATATATAGTTTAATATATTATAGTTTAAGCTCTTAACATAAAACTACTTAAAATTCTATTAAAATATCATAATAAATTAACCTACCCATAATTACCTTTACTTACCAACATTGGAATCACCAGTACATGATGAGATCTTCAGCAGCAGGAGGGTGAACCCCCAGATGGTCAGAATGCAAACTTCTTGCAAAGAACACAAATAAAGCTTTGTAGTTGTCTGTGAGTACATTATTGTACATTTAAAGAGGCACTCACCTCTCATGGCCCTCAGCAAACACACCTGTCTCCAGTTTAAATGATGGTTTTGGTTTGGTGATGGACTGTTTGAAACTCTGCATTATATATACTGTATATAGCCTGAAATTTAACAAAAAAACATACCTAATTTGTATATATGCCTGATTGCTGTAATTTGCATAGAACTTCACAATCCTTCTCTTATATCATATATCATGGATAATTTCATGCATTTTCCCCCCTTTTTTTATGCCCAGAGTGATGATGGGGGTGAACATTTTGACAAATAATAGAAAAGACAACCCAACCTACATTTCAGTTTGTATACAAATGGGAATTGTTTTTGTTAAAATAACAGTCAATTAGTAGCAGGTCTTTAAGACTAGGTGAACTTAGTTTTACATATTATTTAAAAAAAATAACACATCACAAATTAACTTGTTTGAGTGTATGTAAATAGGCTAGATAGTACTATTGTTGAAGTGAGTCAGAGAGGAGCACTCAAATATTTATAATCGTAATCCATCCCAAATACAGTATATCAAAATTTTGATGTTGAGAAATTCTCCATCAGAAGCACGTCTTGCACAAACTTCCTGCTGCACAAATAACTACCAATTTCCATTTCAATGAAAACAAATCATTTTTGCTCCAAGTAGTCAAAAAGTTCATCAACTGTCCTTAAAGTTTCTAGCTGTGACACTTAACTTAATCATCTGATATCAGTTTGGGCCTGTAGGACCCAGGAGTCAGTATAGCAGTAATTGATACGCAGAATTTGGTTAGACATTCAAATTAAAGCTTGCTCACGAAAATCACACCTGAACTTGGTTGGGTTTAGGAAAAGATATGCAGTTCAGTTAAATCAAGTACTGTATGCCTTAGTGTTCTCTGATTAAAATGAAATTAACATCGACACGCAGGCTTTGAAGTAGTCAGGTCCAGCCAGATGATGCGGACTGGTTTGGTCCCGGAGCCTATCTCGGCGGCATAGGGCGTGAGGAGGGGGACACTCCGGGCACAACGCCAGTGCACCGCGGAGCCACACACAAAGACATACGACCATGCACACACACACTCATTCCTACGGGCAATTTGGAACGGCCAATCAACCTGAAACACATGCTTTTGGAGGTGGGAGGAAGCCGGAGAACCCGGAGAGAACCCACGCAGACAAGGGGAGAGCGTGTGAACTTCGCACAGAGCGGGACTCGAACCCGGGTCTGCCGTGTTGTGAGGCGGCAGCGCTAACCACTGCGCCACTGTGCCGCCTACCATATACTGTATTACATTAAAAAAAATTTACATCTTGCAAGTAAAGTGGGTTTTTCAAGTACAAGAGAAATTGATAATCAAAACAGTAGTCAGAGTTCGATTCATGAACGGTTGCCGATTTATTTGGTCTCCAAACAGATGCTGCTGTTCAAGCTTGGATTACAATGGTTCATGAAAGGATAGTGGAGAATGTAGACTGTAGATAGATAGATAGATAGATAGATAGATAGATAGATAGATAGATAGATAGATAGATAGATAGATAGATAGATAGATAGATAGATAGATAGATAGATAGATAGATAGATAGATAGATAGATAGATAGATAGATAGATAGATAGATAGATAGATAGATAGATAGATAGATAGATAGATGAACAGTTATTAAAGGTCAGTATATGATTTCTCTGCTTTATCCTCATTTCGTGGAACGTGAAAGTCCACATATGGACACCATCGTGTGTTGAGGCACACCAATTTCTTCAAAGAGGAGGTTTTGATAATATTGAAGCCTGTATCCCCCCCAAAGGTGCTCGGCTTCCAGTACTCAGGAGAACAAAGGGGGTTTCCAAGTAGTCCTTTCAGGGAGAAGGGAGCACCCATCTCCACCATACTCTCACCAAATATGCTGTCTGGACGTGATTTCTCCAGCATGATCCCAGGGTATAACTCCAAAGCATCTATGTCACCGTAGAGTTCCTCTAAACCTTTGGCCATCTGAAAGTCATCTGGTTTGAAAAGGAATAATAGTTTTAATAAGAATTTTCAGATTGCTAACAACAAGTTAACCCAACCATTTGTAGCTGCTCTACTGCAGAGGTACTCAACCAAAGTCAATCCTCCTCCCCTGCTGAAGTCCAAACAATTAGAAAACTATAAAGTTTGTTTTTTGCCAGCATGAAGAAATCATTTTAGTAATTTTTTTTTTACAAAATAAAAAAATTACTAAATTTGTGTAGTCTTGCTAAGTTAAACCTGACTATAAGCCTCTGCTTCGAACAACCCCTCGACTGTGTGTCCCTGGTATTTAAACACCTTACATCACACCAGCTAGCTTTTACGTTTCCAAGGAATGTGTTAATGAAACACAAAGTAAATATGTTAATGGCATACAGTCATCAATAAAAAAAATATTTGTATGCAGCGCAGCCCTACACAACTCACGCTGGGCATGTCTGTCATGAACCGAAAATGTCTGAAATAATATTTGTGCTGCAGTTGTGGAATTTTTTACAAAGGAAGAGGTAGATGTCTGGTAGAGCTCTGGGCCGAAAAACCACCAAAACAACTGGAATCGTAGGAAAAGCTTGAAGAGATTTCACCTCCCTTACAAAAGGCTGCTTCAATCCAGGTGAAGGGGATAGAGGAATTTCAGAGGAATTCCATTCAACTCACCAGTAAATTCATAAAAAGAATTGTATGGCGTGAGATTAAATTTCTTCCTATATTCATTAAATGGCTGCACACGTGTTGCTCGCGACTCCTTGATGACCATTTCTACCACTTTGACCACTTTTTCATGAGAGTTTTGACCTCCACCTATCTGCAACACACAAAAAACATTATGACAGATTTATTTTGATAAACTTTTCAGTGATTTTATCATCCTAACTAGTAGCAACTATCCTGTCAATTTTAATCTGGCAAAACTGTAAATGTACTTTGAATGCTTATGATCCTAAAAATTATGAACATTTAAGAATAAGAATCATTTGATTATATAGGAAGTGTTCTGTGGTTATCTATTGGCTGTAAATATGCCTTTCACATTCACTTGAGTGCCATGAAAGATAAAAAATATTCTGATTTGACTGATTCATAATCAGAAATTAAGCATAGGACTATTTGTTTATGGAAAATATTAATATAATATGTTCATAGTGTTAAACCATTCAACTACGTGCAAATTTGCCTTTGAAATGTGGCGACAATAAAAAAAAGAGCACAGGGATGTCAAATTCCCACTTAAAACCCACTGAGTGATACAATGCTTAATTTAGCAACAGTTAATTTTGCTGAAAAGATCTACCTGTCCTGCTGGTTGTCTAGAAAAAGAATCCACCAGTTTTTCCACCCCATAATGCATTAGGATGGAGGTGTTATACAGAAACTGGGAATATGGAATTTCATCTCCATCGATGAGGAAGCTGTCAGGCATCAGTGGATGCCAGTGGTATAGGTGGCAGAACTCCAGAGCAATGCGGTTGCTGTACTGGAAACGCTCTGTGAAAAGCAGAGTGGGGTCGAACTTCAGCTTCAGTAGGTAGCCACTCAGATGCTGCACATACTCTTCTATTATGATGTTGATGATCTCCCCTAAAGGACAACAGAAATGTCATATCTTGATCACACCTGAAGACAAACATTATAAAAAATTACAAGAAAAAAACATTTTAAGAAATGAATTAATATTTCTCAGGCAGCTATTACTGCAACGATTTGAAAGTGTACAGATAAGCTGAGTTACAGACAGTTTTTTTGTCTTTCTAAAAAATGCTTAAGTTGCATCATACGTTCTCAGTGATGAGAATTTGCTGCTTTTCTTATACCTGAATCATACTAAATGGAATATCCTTCAAATTTCAGCACTTGGTTGACAGAACAAGAAACTGAAGTTATACTCTGGTCATTTTTTCAGTTTAATAATCAAGAAAATAAGTCACAAATTAGCATACTGGAAAGTATCACATTAAATATTACCTTCATCAAAATACCAATTGAATATCCACTTATTTTTGGGGGAGAATATTTAACCTCATAGAGCCCCATCATTAAAGGCATGTATTTCAAATATTTTTATATAATTTTATAATTATATAATTATGAATGTGGCATTCAAGGTTTGGTAAATAGGTGTTCTGTACTGGGGTTTGGTTGGGCTTGATTGTTTTACTGGAGCTCTTTCCTCCTGCTAAACTTCTCTGTATGTTTGAATGTGTATATTTTGCATATTTAAATCATACATCCTGATCCTGTTTCACGACTCTTTTACCTTTCATACATATGGAAAATGTTCCCACAAAAGTTTTTGTTTCATATTCGGATTTAAATCTATAAATGTAAATGTAATTCACAGTGTGAACTGTATGATATTTTTTTGTTCCAGTCAGAGAATATTTGCCAAAAGGGACTCAAGCTTATCCCTTGGCCCTTACCAATAATGATGAGTCTAGAGGTTTGGAAAAGCTGCTCATCATCCCACGTGGGATGCTCTGCTCTCAGAATGTCACAGACTCTGTTATGCTCTCGTAGCCATATGGTGGCATACATTGTGAGTCCTGGCAGGAGGCCAAATAACTCGTGACCGGTGACCAAACGTAGCTCTTCAGGGAAATCTTCAGGATACAGCATGTGAACGGGGACTTCAGAGACTGTTGGAGGGTACGTCTCACCATTTAATAACTGTAAAAAAAACAGTCAAGTGTTATTTGATTCTGAATTATGAATCTGAAGTTAAATAAGTAACCTGAATTCTCTCCAGCTACTACTTCACTGTGATGTGCACACCACATCGTGCAGATTGTGAAAGTCAAAAGCATTGCGTATTATTTATGAAAGTCTGTATCATATGTGTCTATCAATGTTTAAGATGAAGACGATTTCAAGCCATGAACAGAAGCGATGCACAAAGAGGTAATATTGTGTCCTTTGCGACTTAATATTATCACTTCTATCTGGACACTGTGCCATAGCAGTCTTAGGAATCAGGGTGATAAAGGAAATAAAGTTGTTTCTTTAAAAGCACTTTAAAAACACAGGTCAGGTGCATAAAAATATGTGTAAAATTCTACTTCAAATCAGTATAACCTTATTCACCCAAAGCCTTATTTCCAAATGTACTAATGCCAATTACTTAGTATTCGTGCTTATATATTAATTTGGTAGGCTATTTTTAGAAGTAGCTCCATTACTTTTTCAAAATAAACTTCGTTATACTGCTATTCTATAGGCTTGCAAGAGCAGATCGCTCATTATGGCCCCTTTGGAGCATCAAATTATTGATAATGAGAACTGCAATTTACTTTAATGCTGAAGCTGTTTAAAATTAAAACAATTTTGCCTCGATTATATGCTAAAAATAATAGACATGCAGGTTAGTATAATCTACGATTATTATTATTACTGCATGTTTTACATTCATAATTTCTGTACATAACTCCCAAGTAAAGCTGTCATTTGGAGCACAGGCATGAAGTAGCACAAAATGCAATGAAACTCTATATATTCTGCTCTATTTTCACTCTTTGTGCTACGTTTGCCACTGATTTTTCTACATATTTTTGTAATAGAGACCCCTGACTGATTCTACAATTCTATAATTACTTAATTGCATTTTTACTAAATTTATTCCCTAAAATATTGACCAGTTTTAATACCTGATAATTCAGCTTTCCATTTTTACGAAGCCGGAGTTGAAGTTGTCGCTCGAGGTTGTCACCATAGATATGGCTTGCATCTACCTGCATGAGTTAGAAATTAGAGTTAGAAAGTTTTATGCTGTTTTAAATTAATAAACTATTAACATCGATTTAAAATTCCTGTTTGATTCTTTACATGTTTTATCATTTAGGTTTTTGACATGAATCTATTTCTATATGTGTTTGTCACCCCATGTCCTAAGGCCTTGGTGAAGCCCCCTTGCACTTCATGGATGGTCTTGAAGAACTGATGGGTAAAGTGTTGAGCCATGAAGGCAAACATCAAGTTGGTTCCTTGGGGGTCAGGCCTGAATTTTTTCCTCTTGAAAAACCTTTCAGCCAACAGTCTAGGATCAGGAAGATCATGTTTGCCTGTACAGAAAAAAGCATATTAAGATATTTTGTTCAGTTCATCTCACCTCTGTCTGGTTGTACAGCTCTTGCCTTTCGTTCCCATGGGCAAAGGACAGTCTTCAGGGATGGGAGGGAGAAGTCGAGTGTAGTAGGAGATGTTGTAGTAGGACTCCCAGCTGAGGTATCCATATCTGGTGTTGTATGTTGGAGGACTTGGAATCAAATCACTTCTAACTTTGGGACAGTGTGACAGTAAGTTAACTGAAGTGTATTTATAGATTTATAGAACAAAGTTGGTGAAATATTGTAAATCTCACTTGTCAATAGATCCATAAAAATATTAGTCCGAACAATGAATGGCAAGTTACTTTCATAAATTCATGTAAAATGCAGAAGTAGTTACTTTCATTGTAAGTCAGGTGAGGCATACATTCAATATTCTGATGATGGTACATTGAAACATAGTTTATTATTAGTCAACAGACTTCTTCTTTTCTTTTCAGCTTTTCCCCTTCAGGGGTTGCCACAGCGAATCAATTGCCTCCATCTAACCCTGTCCTCTGCAGACTAAAGTCAAGATATTGCAAGTGGAGGAATTCATAGGAAAAAGTAACTGTTTTCTATGTGACCTGTTTAATAAGATTAATTTATTATAAATGTGCTGTGGGACTATACCAGATCTATTAATATAAGAAATTAATCTTGATAAAAAGGTGAATTTGACAAAATGTTGTCACACTAATCCACAGGTTGAGTGAATTGTTTTCTTATTTTTAACCTTTTTTTTTCTTTTCATCTACCTGTGAGCACTAGCCTCATGAATGTGTCACGCAGGAACGAGCTGTTGACAAGGTCCCAGAACCACTGGAAGTGGGTGAGGATGAAGTGAACCACTGAAGGGCTGGGTTTCAACATGAGATGAAGTCTCATCCAAAACTCCGCTGTGGACAATGATCGAGAACATTGAGATCAGAATTTTATCCGAGGGGCTTAGAAGGGCATTGTTGTGTGAACACATTATTCATTAATGTTATTTAGTTCAATTTTAAGACATCAGTAATGCACGTTGCCAGTTTGTGGGAAAGTAATTGACTTGTGTTTATTCTCTTTCTATAACATGTCTCTTCCAACGACTGTTACACCACTTACTTTTACGAGTTTAATTGATTACTATAAAACCCTTCAACAATCTTATTTCTGTATTTATTTACCATTTTCAACTTACTGAAGTTTATTTTTAGCTTATTAAAATGACAACTTTTAGACACTTTCAGTTCACTCAGGCACATTTTAAACTTAAGCATTTAACCAGTTTTGCAACCATCACAAGAAAAATTGTCCTAAGTCAAATTAAGTTGGGGATGAGGACAGTTGTAATTGGAGTACATTTGAACATTTACATATTTTAAAATAAAGAAATTGTCAAAAAAAATTTGTACTTACGATCAGTGCAGTTTTGTCCATAGAAGCCAGTGTGAGTGCAATCACACTGGTAGATGTCTGTCTCAAATCGCACACACACTCCTGAGTTCTGACAGGGGTAGTAGCAACAGGGATTCACTAAAACCAGGACAATGATCAGTTGGCTTTGCATGTTTGGATGAAATGGTTTAAATAGTATAATATGTTATCTATAATGACTCATTATATTTATGTCTCAGCATAACACAACACTGAAAAATATTAATGTACAAAACTGTAATTTGTATGTATGTATGTATGTATGTATGTATGTATGTATGTATGTATGTATGTATGTATGTATGTATGTATGTATGTATGTATGTATGTATGTATGTATGTATGTATGTATGTATGTATGTATGTATATATGTATGTATACATGTACGTACGTACGTATATATGTATGTATGTATGAATAACCAACATGGCCAGGATGTTACAAGAGATCACTGCCTCACCCTCCTTCATCACCCTGAGGTCCCGATGAGGAAGACCCACTGGACCTGCTGCAGACTCCAACACGCTGGAGGGGTCCCTGGCAGCTTTCAGGTATTGGTGTGTGTTACAGCACCATATGGGTGTGAGTCAATGAAACTACCCTGACTGAAAGCTAAAAAAGGCATTTCACATAGATTTTTGACACCTACTATAGTCTCTTAGCTGGCCTGGTTTAAATTAATTTCTTATGAGTTCAGTGCTTCTGGAGGATAAAGTTGCATCTGCTTACCACTGCCTCATATCTTGAACACTCTGCTATTAGAATATGGCTTCCTGTCCCTTCTGCAGAAGCTCAGTGAGATAATGACATGTGACCATTCTGCCATGAATGACAGTAGAGATAAAATGTCCCTACACATACTATTTTACAGATCAATAATGCATTCTTCTATGACATGCAAATACACAACTGGAAGTTTGCTCAAAGACAACAGTAAACTTTTAGAGGACAGATGTAAGTACGTGAAAATGTTATTTAGCTTTAAACATCAGTGAACAAAAGGCAGGATAATGTTTTTGTTTATTTTTGATTGATTCAGTCAGTCATTTCACAATTACCCAGACCATCAGACAGGCACCTGTGCTTCTGTCATTTTACACAGAGAAGTACCTTAAAATCAAGGAACTTCTGACATGGGCCATCAGCAGTCACTACATATTTAAGCCTTAAAATGTTTTCAGTATCTTTCATTATATTTACAGCAGCAGCTCAGTCCACTAGGTCTTGGGGTGGGGTCTGGAGATGTTTTGGCCCGTGTGTACCAAAAACATCTGAAGTGTGAACTGGCAGTGGAAGGTATCAACTCACCTTATGAGCAATGCTGAGTTGCCCTTGATGAAGACACCCCCCCCCATAAAAGTTGCTGATTGGGACACATCGAGATGGAGCTGACCACTGCTTTACCTCCTACTGTATATAAATAATAATAATAATACACTAATCGTCCCATCACAAATAAAAAAAAATTGACTTCTATAAAAAACGTATCTAATTAAGACAATTGTTCATATTTATATTTTCATTTGTCGCTTCATTTTTTCCTCCTTTTGCATGTCATCAGCACCCAGAGATAGTGGAAGATGTCCCGAATTTTTGCAAAAAAAAAAGAATGCATTTTGTTTCATATTTTGGAGGGATGGTTCTTCAGGGTCACAACAAATGCCTGAAACACGTCACTAATAATGATGGCAATAATAGTAATCACAAATATTTAAATGACATCATTCCAAACAACTCCTCAAATGATTAGTCTGATAATAAAGACATAATGGTTAAAAGAAAAAAATTACCAACGCTTGAGCCTCTGGCACATGAGGAGCTCCATAGCAGCAGGTTGATAAGCACCCAGATGGAGAACTTCTCAAATCCTACAAAAATGAATCACACAATAATATTTCCTGACAAACATCAAATTCAACCACGTCTCAGGTGTAATTATAGGAATCACCTTTCATGGTTGTCCTCAGTGGATTGTTATGTTCGGCTGATGGTCAAATTTCTTATGGTTCAGTATCTGTAGGAAGTTTTCTGAGACAAACGTGTATCTCCATGCCCAATGCCCACAAATATGGTCTGACTGACTTGACATTATCAGCAGCAGAGACGGGCGTTTACACTTGACTTCCTCAAATAGCCTGCAGTGCGTTATTAAAACTCCTTTCGTCTCCAAATAATTCATGCAGTGACTATCTTTCCCCAACTTTTGTGCCAAGGGTTTTAGGACTATATTTTAAAAGATATTGTGTATGTCTTACTGAGAGAAAAGCTATGTCTTAAAAATTCTAACTATTTTATTGGCCACTTGATATTGTTATTAGAGACAGGGTGTTTAACCACAAATTCAAGATGCTCTATCTCCACCTGCTGGCAGATACATATAAACACATGGGCCCTAGAAGAATTGTAAATAAATTCATTGACTATTCTGTTTCACAAAACTAACATCAATAAATGTCTATTATATTACATTAACATTAATACAATTTATGTTATTTTATTAAAGTTGCATCTTGTTAATAGCATGTTCTTGTTTAGGGGTCATAAAGCCTAGATTAGATGTGTGCATTCAGATTGACTGCCTTTTACTTGCTTTTACAATGTACTTCTGATGTACTTACAGTGTACTGTAACAAAATTTTAAATATGTAATCCTCATTTAGAGTTTTCAATAATATCCCACAAACTTCCTCAAATGATAAGGTTTTCAAAAGCATCCTGGGATTGTAGATGTTCGTGAATTTTTTTTCTGACAAGTTCCATGTCATATTGACAACCTGCCTTGTCCTGACCTTGTAATTATATTCGGTTCTGCTGCAACATCATGCTGATAGTCTGTTTCACTTAAATGTATTTGTTTTTATATGGTATGTTCACCGTTCTTCACCCACCCAGTGAACTTCTTGCACGTATTAAACCCTGTTAAGCTGCTTTTGATGGCCAATGTCTCAGTACATGGTAGTATTTGACCTATAGATTTTAGAATATCCCCATAATATTTTTCTGCATGCATTTCTGTGTCTTCCTGCCTTTCTGCTTTAGGGAATTTTCTTAGTTTTCTTTTCATTGTTTTACATTTTGCTGTTGATCAGTCCTGAATCTTGTTTGGACTGTGGGCATCCATATATCCACACACTGTGTGTGTTTAGTTTATCAGTTAACATCTGTAGATTCAAATAACAAACTCTGTTTGATTCCACTCGGATTCATGTTCAAAATCCTGAGTGATATGAAAGAGAATGAAACTGAATTAATTATGAAATAGTCATTCCCACCTTAAAAGTGCATGAAAATGACTCCTTTTTGTACACAGTTGTGCTGCTGGTTGCCATGTGATGTTGGCGCAGACTGCAGACTGAATTTTGCTGCTTCCTACAGCATTCCTGGTAATTGAGATCATATGCTCCTTTGAGTGAAACCTTGACTGAGAGTAACCTGGAAGCATTTATTTTATGGAGAAGATGTTTAGTTAAGCCGTGCTCCCGCTCTAAATGAGCCTAGGTCCGACTCTTGTGATGAATACGATTGGTGAAAACACCGAGGGCTTGTTCCTGACTTCTTCCTTCCCCTGGATCGGGTTGCAGATTAGCACACTTCCTTTTCAGTTGTGAAACAAGCCAATTTAGCAATAGGCTTACATGCATGGCCGTCATGTGTTATCTCAGAAAAGGGTTTCTGACAGAGGCACACAGCGGTGGGTCCTTAATGGGCCCATCAAGTATATTTGATTAACCTTTTTTGAAGAAACAGCAAACTGTAAAGGTTGACAAAAATCTGGGTTTGCACATTGTGGCTAATACATAAATTAGCAAGGTGGAAAAATTAAATTCCTTTTATCATCCCTTTGCAGCAATTTACCATTCTCAGTAGCAAACCTCTGATACGTGTCGGGAGAAAATGAAAAGATTTCATTGTAATGATATTCTGTCCGGTTATTGTTTTATAGAAGTAAATGCTAACCTCAGGATTCCAACATACCCACGATTACACTGATAACATGTTGATGTTTAGCAGGTGTAGTGCTAACCAAGTGAAAGTTCCCAGTTTTTAAGCATCTTAGCATGCTAATACTTGCCAATTGGGAATTACATTTAGCACTGCAGCTGAAGCTAAATGGAATGATGTTATATAACAATGATTGCTAGAATGAATGTCAACATTATAGAGCACAATGAGGGTCATATAGGAAACAAGCCCGAAGCAGAATTTTGACATTCCCAATCATTTCACGGTGAAATCTTTCCTTTCAGTCTTGTTTCGTGGATTCAACGTGCAAAACACATCATAATGGCCAACTAACAGCATAGGAGGTAAAATAAATGTTCTTTTTTTTTGCTGCATGCTGATGCTGTGCTTCAATGTTGGCTTAGCTGCAGTCGATCACATCCTGGATCCATTGTGCTGTGGGCTTTATTCAGTCAGACCTCAGACCTTTACCCTTCTCGCTACACATGATCAGAGGTCTGAGGGAGGACTGAGATTTGGGATCATTCATTAGCTTTTCAGAGAGTTGGCACTGTTCACTAAAGGAAAACACATTCTACTCACTGTAATTTAGTCAGTTGGCACACACACTGCATTGTACGTGTTCAAAACTTCAAGTGTAGGGTCGAGTCCTCTAAAGTTAAGGGTGTGTGAAAGACGAACACTATAGCTGACTATCCATCCATATTTTAACAGTGTAATTTGAATGTTTTTATTTGAATTAAAACGCATTTCTTAAAAATTCCCTTTAATTCCGCAGCTCCTTTGCTGATCAGAGTATAAGCCTACCCCCCAACACCAGCCACCTCCATTTGACGCTGCTGAGCTGCTAGGATCAACAGCATGGCAGGATATTGCTTTTGACATCAAACTAAACATTCAATATACCCTGCACTTTCCACATTGAAGCCACTTGATGTGACAGTTTAAACACTTGAACTCTGAACTGGTCTGTCTTTGGAGGTAGTGAAAGAAGAAGTTAGTGGGCTACGGTGAGGAGCGTGTCTTCTGACCTCAAGGGTTTTCCGTGATTAGGATCCACATTCACCTCTGATTGCTTCGGATCACTGCAGGTGAGTGCAAGTGGTCAAGGGAGGTAATTATTCTCCCGGAGTTAGTTACCTGATTGGGTAAGTAGATGATCTTTGACACTAACCCAGGTTTTCAAACACATCTAGAGATGAGGTAAAGACCTGGATCCTGATCAAAAGTTAGACAATTAACCTGAAATGCATGTTTTTGAAGGAGGCCGGAGAACTCAGAACCCACGCAGACACAGGGAGAACATGCAATCTCCGCACAGAGTGGGATGTGAACTGGGAAACTCCCTTGCTATGAGGACACAATGCTACCCACTGCGCCACCGTGCTGTCCTACTTTTTGCTCATAGTACTCTATTGATTTAGAACTGTACTTCTCTAAACTCAGGACTTTTGATGATAAATAGAATTTAAAAACGAATGTTCAAACTATAAGCAGCAGAAGCTGAAATGTTCTCATTTCATCTTCTTAACCTACCATCTGTCATGCAGATTAAGATTGATTTATCATTTACTCAAAATTTAAGAAAGGTCAACTACAGTCGTAAAGGAAGTGCTCAACTATTTTCTCTGGCTGAGTCATTCTCTCTATGTGTAAGATCCGAACACCTAACATCTTTCTTGGTAGCTGTAAAGTAATAGAATAGTAACACAACTTTTCATGGAATCGGAGGATCATCTTGAACGCCAAAGCAGATAGTGCTCTTAGTCACAGAAGGCAACAGTTTTCAGTGACAAACACTCTAAAATATACATGTGTAACAGCAAATAGTCAACACAGTGCAACATTTCAGCGGCAAAGATCCAAATACTGCATTTAAAGTTGGGTAGAAATCAAGGTAGAAGTTAGTTAGTTTATTCAATTGGTCAGAAATATTACTTTAAGTGATTTATAAGGCCACATACCAACCACTTGATGTAAATAGCAAATTCATCACTAATAAATTCACCAAATAAGCTTTCCTCCCAATCTACATGCTGATGTGTTCTTGAGTGAGATGCTTAACCCCGCCTTGCTCCATGATCAAAATCAACAATGCATTGAAAAAAAAAAGATGATCAGTATATCCACCACCTCCACTTGTCCAGAGAATTAGCTCTTGTTGGTTTAAATGCCTGCAGTCACTTGTATGTATGTCGGAACAATTTGGAAACATCTACATTTCCTTGATGTCACTTTTGGTGCATTAAATGTAATTAGCTCTACACTTAACTGACTATATGCACAATTTTTAGCTTTTTCTTACGCAGCGGATGAAAAACATTTCTCTTTCCTCCCTCCTTCAGTGGAATTGATCAGCTGCTTCCTGGCAGTAAATAGAGGCATATACTGCTATCCACTTGATAAATATCAAGCAGAATACAGCAATCAGCTGAAAGCAATTTGCATGTCTGTGCTCAAGCCAGCGGCTCGTGATTTTCTCTCCTGTCATCTATCATAGACCACACGCTTGGGCCAAAATACACAATACCCCCAAATTGCTGTCATATGGAGTGCAAGCTCTGCGAAAAGCCCTTCATTTTTCCTTGTCTGTACTTCAAATAAACTCGTATTTGTTAAATAACTGGAGAGGGTTTTTTCTTCTCCTGTACAACCTTTCAGTGAAGGAGATGGTGTAATGTGCCGTTTCCTTTGTTTGTTGAAAGCTTGGCTGCAGGACTGTAATCTAGATGGGTTTGATCTCACAATGGATGTAGCCTGTTGAATGCTGGACACTGCTGGATGGTTAGTCTTCAAACATCACACTGATTCTGCAACAAGTTCCCATACAGGCAAACATTTGGTGGCTAGAGACTCTGTCTCTCTGTCTCTCTGTCTCTCTCTCTCTGTGTGTCTCTCTGTCTCTCTCTCTCTGTCTCTCTCTCTCTCTCTCTCTCTCTCTCTCTCTCTCTCTCTCTCTCTCTCTCTCTCTCTCTCTCTCTCTCTCTCTCTCTCTCTCTCTCTCTCTCTCTCTCTCTCTCTCTCTCTCTCTTTTTCTCTCTCAGAGCAAGAAGAAGGATTTAGGATCAAGTTTGGAGGACACTTCTATCCAAACTGCTTTCCAGCACAAGCTGCCAACCTTTCTGACGTATAGCCCCCCCTCCCTTCACAACAGATGAGATCAAGTACTACCCCTCCATTGCTCCATATGTGTTCCTATAAAATAATTATAAACCAGATGTTATTCAAGGCTCTCGATAATAAAGAAATGTTTTTTTCCACAGTATTGTGCCATTTGAAGAGCTGTTTGTGCATTAATTCCAGTCAACTATTTCAATTCTTTGAAAGTTTTTTGAAAGCAATAAACATTTTCAAGCCTGGTTTGAAAACATTTTGGTCTCAGATTCCATCTAATGTCTCAAAGATTTCACATTATTCACACAGACAGGGATTCTGTAGGACTAGGGTGTTCATTTACACCTTGCTCTGTTCTTTTCCAAACATTTTTCATGTCTGCATGCTGAGCACAGCAACCTTTGTTTTGTTGCTTTGTGCTGGTTCTGTGATATGCAACCAATTAAAGAAGGATGCAACTGTAAAACAAGGAAACAAACAACGCCATGCACAAAGTTGGTCAACATCCATTGTTAAAGAGTGATGCTAATAGATAAAAAGAGACAGTCTTCAATCCTTTAAGTGGTTCTATATTGTGGTCAGTCCATTACGTTTTGACCTTTAATGCACTTACATTTAATCCACAGGTGTATGTAAAATATCGACACTGAGACAATGCTGTTATAGATGCTTTTAACTGATCAATGAGAATCAAAGTGTCATTGATTACAAGGAAACATGTAATTTAAATCATTATGTTTCCTCTCTGCAGGTGCAGGAGATACAGAGAGATAAATCTAAACTGATGGCTTCAGTGTGAGACCAACCAACAACTAAAACCCACTGTGAAAAAAAACAATATTATGTTGGTTATGTTAGTTGTGTGGTGTGTCTTGTCTTATCCCCTAAAAAGTATTTAATGAACAAGAAGTAAATCCATACAACTCAAGTCTTCTGTTTTCAATTCATCAATCTTATTTGTCCAATTGATCATCAATCCTAGCTTGTTTCAATTACTAAAAGATTCTATTAAGATTCAAACTTACACAATTTGGCAACATTTCATAATAAAATAACTTCATAATCATTTAAAGGTGCTTCACAAGGATTAATCAGCATTACACATAATGGGATGGAGTCAAATCAGCAAATATCAAGCTCTTTCTATCTATCTATCTATCTATCTATCTATCTATCTATCTATCTATCTATCTATCTATCTATCTATCTATCTATCTATCTATCTATCTATCTATCTATCTATCCATCCATCCATCCATCCATCCATCCATCCATCCATCCATCCATCCATCCATCCATCCATCCATCCATCCATCCATCCATCCATCCATCCATCCATCCATCCATCCATCCATCCATCCATCACATCCATAATTATGTTTTAATCGGAAACATTTCAACTACTATATATTCAAATGTTACCAATATAGTCATGACAGATGACATTTGTCTTTAACCCAGACTCTAGATAGAACCAGAATATTTCTGGAAGATGAGCTGAAAATGTACTGTTTCTAAAATTTGGGGGATTTTTTTTATTGATGAAATTATTAAATTACTTTGTGTTTTATAAAACCCAGTTTTTATAAGTCTGCCCAATAAAGTATGAAGTCAAAATCTTAAATGTAACTTTTGGGTTATTTAGCATTCAGATGTTTGATATGTCTTTCCTATTCAGCAGAGCTTTGAACCGGTTCATGGAACGAAAATGAAAACCGGAAACTTTTGGTATTTTGGCAGGAACGAAAACGAAACCGAAAACCTTATATTTTTTAATGTTCCGGAACAGAAAATAATTGTAAACTGGTTAATACCGGGGGGTTTTTTTGTTCTTGAAAAAAATATTTGACTGTATGTTTCACTTCCTGTCATTCACTCAACGTGGGATGAGAGCAGAGGGAAGTAGAGGCTATCAGCAGCAGTTAAGAAAAGGGCAGTCCCAGTCACTATTTAATCATAACAGGTAAACACTGCAGTGTGTTAATCTTAAAAATGTATGATTTAGACATTAACTCATTGGCTGTAGTCATTTTCAGAGCAGCGTGTCCCCGTACTGCCAGTGCTTTGTAGCAATACTGAGCTATGGGAGAAGAACAATGAAGCACTGTTTTTCAGCAATAAATGACATGATGGAAGTTATTCTTGTCTTATTTCATGTAGTGTCTAAGTAGGAGGCATAAGCCTTAACTACAGTGATACAACTGTCATAAAGCAGTGGTGTAGTACTGTAGGGTAGGGATATATCTATAATTATAGTATATAAACAAATTGATTTAGTTGCCAATTTAAAAGTCCTCAAGTTACCGTATTTTGCGCACCATTCGGCTCATTGTATAAAGAGACGCGGTCCAAATAACGGAGTTTATTTCTGTTCTTTAACCGGCACACGTTATTGTTCGGTGCATGCTTGCTAACGGAAGCAAAAAGCTGACTGTGGTTGAACTGTGTTGTACTACGTATTTAAATTTAAAAAAAATACACCGACATTATTTTTTTAAAATGTTTGTATTTCTTTATTTTTTGATAAATCTGCGCTAAATCCTTCGAAGTCCTCATCTTCGGTCTGCATTGAATATCTCGGTAGTTTCTCTATCGCTGACCGTCTGGTTTCCGGGTGGCTGTCCGGTAATGATGCCGGCTTTAGCGAAACATCGGACAAAAGTCGAAGCTGATGCGTTAGTCCAGGCATCCGCAATCCACCACATGTTGTGGGGGTGTAACTCGCTCAGCACTGCCTCCAGTCCTGGTGAACGTGTGTTCACGTCTCTCATTCATCGCTCCACGACGCACGCAGCTTAACTTTAAAGGCTCTGTTTACACCGATGTCCAGCGGTTGGAGTTCTTTCGTTAATCCTCCAGGATGAAGACAAGCTCCGAATTCAGCCGCTTGACGTGGTTTTTGACAGAAGCGGTGGTGTGGGCGTGCATGGAGTCACAGATCAAGAGAGATGGTGAAGCCTGAAAAAAGCCCCCCACGTGAACCAAAACAACCGGAACTGATAGCCTGGAGTTTACATGTTGCGTCGTAAGCGTGTCTCTTCTGACGCCATTGTCAGGGGTCTTTAGCCAAACAAATGTGGTTAACAGCATACCTGCGGTACAGTACCAGCATATAGCCTATACCGGTACCTACCGGAGGTGTGCCGGACGTAGCCTTGCGTCATATTCTCTAATTGGTCCAACGCTGCCAGCGTACGTAGTGACGTAATACGTCCTATGTCGGTGGACAATGGCCGATCTGGGGCATCGCTGACTAAAGTCACACAAAAACATTTTAACAGATTTTGTGACTCAGTGTACACATAAGACGATTAATGTTAAAAGGAGCAGTGCTGATTTTTGAGAAATTTTAAGGGTTTTAAGCGCGTCTTATGGTTCACAAAATACGGCACCTACATATTTATATATACAAGGAACGTTATTAACCGGTTCAGGAACTTTATTTTTTTGTTCTAACCGGTTCAGAAACATCAGTTTATGGGTGGAACACAAAACCGGAAACGTTATAATTCCGTTTCTGTTCGTAACGAACCGATTGGCAAATAAATCTGGTTCAAAGCCCTGCTATTCAGACCCTGCCCACATCTAGACTTTCATACTTTTACAGCATTCATGAAATGACTCATGAGCTCTTCCTGTTGTTGCATCTACGAAATGTTTTAAGGTGTGCTACTAAATTGTTCTCTTTTGTCATATTTGAGTCTTTGCCTCAGGTTTAACCGAAAGCTTTGTCTAAAACAGCTCGATTGTTCTCTCTAATTATTTAGCTTTTCCGCACCACAATAGACCACCAAACTAATTAATTTCCATTCAAAGGTAAAATTCTGTAGCTAACTGAACAGATATTTGCTGAGTTGAAATGGGTTTTTATTCTATAAAATACTTATTAAAGAACATGTTACACTTTTCTATTTTGTAAAGCACATTTTGTTACTCAGCACTTCATTGAAAAACTGTGGTGTTGAATTATAGGGAAATTCATCAAAATGTATCAATTAATTTATTGTTTCTAACACTTTAGAAAGGCGGGGGTTTAGGGTTAAGGGTTCTCATCCTAGAATTGTGCCTCACTACACTTGAGCCAGGAGGGAACACAGTCAGAGGACAAAGAGCTTTTTACACTTTAAAGAATCATGGGATCAATGATTTTTGAAACTTTATCAGGAATTCTGGTATTCATCTAATCAGAGGTGTTCCATGCAGGATTTAGTCTGGTTATTGTGTTCTTTAGAGTGGACAGTAAAAGTGGTTAAAAGTGGGCGACACGGGTGACTGTCAGAATGGAGGATGGCCAAAATGATTTTTTAAATTTTTTATTTTATATACTCGATTAATCCCGGGAGGGAAATTAGTGGCACACTTTACTTCAAATCACACACACATGTTAGTTTGTACAGGCCCTGTACACACATACACACAGGGGGCCTGTACACATGCAGTGGGAGGTAGAGTGGCGGGCAGCTCCTTCTTGGTGCGCCCCAAATGAGCAACTTGTAAGGGGGACGGCGCCTTGCTCAAGGGCGCCTCGGCAGTGCTCCGGAGGTGAGCTGACACCTCTCACTGTCAGCTCACCTCCAGGTGTTTTTTTTGGGCAGGAGCGGGAATCAAACCGCCAATCTCAAATCATTGGACGACCCGCTCTACCACTGAGCCACTGCTGCCCCAAATTTTATCTAATATAGCTTCATTGACAAAAAGGGTTCACAGATTACTGAAGTAGATTTGGATTGTTGAAAAGGAGAGTTGATTACAGACTCAATGATTCTGAAGAGGATTTGGGGGTTAAGACACTTTGATAGAAGCAAATAAAAGGACTGGCCCAATTTTTTTTTTTTTTAACTAATTTCCAATTAGTAAACATTAATTCTATCATCTCTTGAAATAAAAACCTCTAATTTTTCTATCTCTGTTCTCATATCTGTATGCTTCACTTTCTTATTCTTCTTGTGCTATTATGGACCCATTGTGTGTCCATAATAGCACAAGATTTGTACATATGCAGATTTATACAGATTTATATACTGTACATTATGTTGTTGAAACTGGCAAAAAGTTCTGTAGACAAATCTGAATTTTGGTTTAAAGTTAAGTTACTTTAAGTTAAATCAGTGAATAAAATCATATTAAATATTAATAAAGAGAAAAAGCATCAGCAGCCACTGCAGGAGCAGGTGGTGGGAGAAGAGATTTAAAAATAATAGTTTCATGGACAGATACACCGAGGCTATACTGTCAAGAGTCCTACCAGAAGAGAGAACAACAACAAGGGTGTGTCCTTTGAGGTGAGATGGATCTTTGGCTCACTGCCTTAGATTGAAAGATCATATCTATAAAATCCAAAGTAAAAGATCACCTGAGCAGCTTACACATATTTAATCACATAAAACCAATACACTATCAAAATGTGAGGTCATAAACATTTAGGGGTTAAACCATTCTTAAATAAAACCTGCGTTGGATTTCAGTAGTCTGTAGACTGAAGCACAAAGTAAAGCAAACTTGCTATTTAATTTTAAACTAAGAGACACTAAAGAGGACAAATAGAAATATTTAAGTCTCTTTGCTGTTGCCTCCTCCACAGTGGATAACCGAAATGAACCTCAGTGCGTCAAGTACTGCAAATAAAACAATGAGAAAGACATAAAATAACCAGTATAAGATATAATCCAATAATGAATACATTAAATGTGTTTGTAAGGCTGCTCTCAGCAAAATTATATCAGCATGTATATATACCACTTCTTTTGTACTGTCATAGAAACCCGTTAACAAATTAATATGGATCTTCATCTGCTGAAATAGTTCTAATATTACCCATTCACATTAAACTATCTGAAGAAACCCAAGACTACAAACATCTGCAAGTTGTAGCACTGAGGGTGATCGGGGCCTTTTTTTTTGGCAGTGATTTCTTTGACTAAAATGTTGTCAAGAAGATATGCTAAAAATCAGTCTAAGATGATTAAGTTAACAAAATAAGTTCACAGACAAGGATCTACAGGTAAGAAACATATTGTCCATCTCTATCCCTTCATTTCCAGCCACTTCTCTACCGTAAACTGGCTAAAAATGTAGTTTTATTTTATTTTAGTTTAGTTTAGTAGTTGTATAGGAATAGCATCACAAAGTCACAGAATCCATCAAGGTTTTTGTCAATTAAAAAAAATAAAAAATGTTGTTTTCATTTGTTTCACTCACTTTCTCACTTTGACAACAACATTGTATTCTTCCATATTCTAAAACATGTCTGGAGGTTCGTCCACTGAGAAGGCTGAGGATTAACTGTGTGGAGATGACATATTATCCCTGTGTGTCGGCTCTCTCCAGCCCTCCAGCCCACAAATATGCAGCGTAGGTGAACTGGTTACTGCATGTTGCCTGAAGCTGTTTAGATGACTGGATGTTTGTCTTTCAACGTGCTGGTCCTGATGAACTTGCAACCATTCTCTCACCCCCAGGCCAGCATCCATGTGAAGATAAATGGATGGTTGGATGAATGGATGGATGGATGGATGGATGGATGGATGGATGGATGGATGAATGCAAGGATGGATGCATGGATGGATGGATATCTGGATGGGATTTCTATGAATACATGAAAGGTTTTCCCAGACACTTGCCAAACATCTGTTTACCAGCCACAGTGTAACTTTTGTGTTTTGCATGTAAACATTTCATTTTGGAACAAGATTTGTCCCATATGACATGAACACAATTTTTCTAATTCAGCCAAAAGAAAGGGGGGGGGGGGATCTATTCAAAGTCATTTTAAGGTAATATGTCATTTTTGTTTTTTTGTTTTTTTTGTACAGTGTTCACACAGAGGATTTATTTTCTTGGAACCCTCAACTTTGTTTCTGTTAACTTGGAACTTATCTTTTGCACACAACATAAACTATTGAATTTGCCTTTTATACCAAAATAAGTATAAAAAATGTTCAGAATGACATTCAAAAGTATTTAATAATGCGTTTTTAAAAATAAAAAAAATTCTGCGTGGCTAAAATGCTTCACACCTCTTATCTTGTATTAATCACCCATCAGCAGTGATTCTGTTACATGACTTCAGTCAAAACAACTCTGGCCTCCGATCAACAGACAAAGAAAGGACCAAACGAGACGCTGTACCGCTGCTACATCCTCTGAACTGGGTGTCAACGAGGCGGGGAGGAGAAACGAGAGCGGAGCTGCACCGAGACTTCGTCTGGGAGGTGCCACTGGTGCCACTGGTTTGACTCTCTGAGTCCCGCAAAGTTGAAGAAGTGGGATTATAGCTCCTTATCGCGTTGGAGACAAGGAAAGCAGAAAACCTGCTTTAAAAACAAGCTCCACGGAATTATGGATATTTTTCCTGTGATGTAATCTGGAGTAACTTTTACTGGACGGTGTTTTAGCCGCTGATGGGAGGGTTTCTCTGAGGAGTATTTCTTATTCACCAAGGCCGTTTCTTCTTATTTTACTGCCTCCAATGTTTATACCATAGCTGGTAATTAAAATAATCTTGCATTCCAGCTAATTTCGACTGAATGAAGGACAACACGGACTCCGGATTGCCACCAAAACGTAGAATTTTTTTGCAGTTTGTGAATGCAGCTGTAATCACCCAGGGGAGCCTGGAGTACTTAAATGGGTCCATCATGAGAATGAGACAATCAAGCTCCTTTATGCCTCAAGATCAGCTGCAGTTTCTGCACATTGTCTGTTATGAATAGAGCGATCTTCAATTGAGCCACTCCACTTTGGAGATTGTTCGATTTTCGATTACACTGCTATTGAAATTAGGGATGCGTCGCTTTTTACGCGCTTAGCTTCGTGGCTCGGTTAGGCCCTTTTTTTTTTTTCCTTTCTTTTTTTTTTTTGATTGCCAGATGAAATTGACACTCGGATTGCCACTTATCATGCGACGCATTTCAATCCATTGCTAATTGCAGATGTATTTTGGTGCCACCCTTTCTTTTCAGCGCGTTTGATTGCATGGGGGAGGAAAAAAAAAAATCCAATTGCGCTCAATGGAAATTGCTGAACGTGCATAGTTTCTCCTTCTAATTGGATCAAATTTTCTTTTGTAACCAGGGTTTAAATGCAGGAGAAACTGATAGTTGTTGTTTTGGACCGGATGTAGTGATGGGGTAGAGATGCGTAATGCGCACAGCAAACTCAATCATCTGTCCAAATAGGCAGCGTTCAAGACCTGAAAATGGTGAGTCACAAACATTTTCGTTTGTAACATTTCGATTTCTTTGTGTTTTGATGATTCTTCTTCTCAGCTCGTTTCATACACTTTGTACGGCGGGACGACCTTCGAAGGACTGTGGGATTATTGTATTAGTAATCATGGATATCGATGGGAGGAATATCTCTAGAACTCAAACGCTTACAAACTTTCAATCCAGTTGCCACTGTTAAAATGACCTCTGGATAAAGAAACGCTTTATCCAGAGATAAGCGTTGTTGTAATAAAGGTTCAAATAAACGTAAAGCATTGACTAATAAAGGTGAGAGTGATGATTGTAGCTCACATTTGAGTTATTACATAAACCCTAGAAGCCGTGCGCAAATGTTTTTTGGCTGACTAATATTTCAGAGCTTCTTTTTTTCTGTGTACCACAATTCCCGGTCAATATTTGCTTTCCTTATCTTATTGCTACGCCTATAAAATACTCACACACACAAATAACAACAACATTAAGCTGATAGAAATAATATTGATCAGCTCTTTGCTGAAAACTCACTTTTGACGCAGTCTAAGTTGGAGGTGAAGAAGGAGTCCGAGGAGTCGAGTCCGTCCGAGGCCGCCTGTCTCTGCTCCCCCCCGGTCGGGAAACTCCGGTGCGCCAGCTGCGGGATGGAGATCCAGGACCGGTATCTGCTGAAGGTGAGAAGCAACGACCGCTTCACTCTTCATTTGGTTTGTACCTTCTTCTTTTTTTTCTTTTTTTAAAATTATTACGTATTTTTGCATCTAAGACTGATACAATCAGTCATTTATTTGATTTATTTTTTTTTCTAAATTATTTCAGTTATCTTTATAAAGAATGCTATGGCACGTTATGATCCTGTGTTGATTATCGGACATCCTCCCCGCACGCAGACACGCATCAGCCCGTTTTCAACCTCCACAGGTGAACAACCTGAATTGGCATTTGGGGTGTTTGGAGTGTTCAGTCTGCAGAGCGTCTCTGCGCCAACACAACAGCTGCTACGTGAAAAACAAAGAAATTTTCTGCAAACTCGATTACTTCAGGTAAGATCACCTTTCATTCTAGCTTTCTTTATTCTTAAATTGCTGGTGACTAAACTGATCAAATAAAGCTGACAGTAGACGTGGAAATTATATATTTTAATGAGACTATATAGGACCCGCAGCCAACAATTCCAGTACACGCCATCACCGTAAAATATACGTTTTATTTTTTCCACAAGGCCTCAAAGAATAATCTGCCAGCATCTCTTGATAGCGAGTGACGTTTAATTTTAATTGATTATTTTTTATTAAAAATAAATAAATAACATTGAAATGAATCAGAATACATGTATTGAAAAAATATGTACAGTAATTAAATGGATGTAGTAGTTTATCGTTTTGGTTTGAGATAAATTAATTTATCAACAGGTTTCTTAAATTTCCTGTTTTGAGGGAAGGGTTTGTAAATCCAGAATGTAAATAACAAATACATTTTTAATGAGAAAATGCAAAGCATAAAGAAAAAGAAAAAGTTTTTTTTGTAATTATTATTCTCTTTCTTGCATCTACGTAATTCTAAACACTGAAACTAATAAATCTCTCCTTGCATTCATCTTGAAAATGATGCTTTTTAACTATTTTCTTTAATTATATTTATATAACATTATTCCTGTTTTTCCTCGTAATAATCAAAAGCCTTGTGGATTTAAAACATCACAGAGTATAAGTATGTCATCTAAATTGGTTCTAGACATGAATGATGATTAAAAAAATGAATTTCGCATTGGAGCAGTGATTGATGACCTGTGAATTATTTTGTCTAAATGATAAATCAATTGTATAAATTTTTCCCTCTCTGTTTTTACAGTTGTTTTCTTTTCTAAATCAACTTTGCACACATTTGTTGATTTGATTAAAAAGATCTGGATTTCACTTGAGAGAATGGCAGCTTTCTCGGTGGGGTAAAAAAGTGTTTGCCATTATGAGCTTTTAGTCTTAAATTGCTTTCTCTACATCTCTCTTTTTTGGCAGAACATTTCTCAGCAAACAACAAGAAAAAATATGTTTTGAAAAACATGAAATCATTGACAGCTGTAAAAATCAGCTGTCAGTGTTTTCATCTGCTCACTGTCACTGGTCACTTCAGATCAGTGAACGAATCCACCCAGTGAGGCGGGTGGCTATCCTGAAAGTCCAACAGCATTCCAGTGTGTGTTTTTATTTTTATTTTTAAAGAAACAACATGTAGATTTAGGAGATTGTAATTTTGATTAGCTCACATGATGAATATTCTCTAATGAGGTTATCCTTAATCAGATATGACACATAAAATCCATTGGCCCAAACAGAGCACTGCTCAGATGAAGCGCCTCTGTTTTAACCCACACTAATTTGCTCAAGATCTCTTTACATTCTGACTTTTTATTGTATGGACTATCAATGTCAGGGCTAGCAAAAGTCTGGTTGGGGTAGAAAAGGTTGATACACTCATTACAGTTACCTCAAAACCCACTGCAAATAGCACTGAGTGACTTAAATAAACTAACATTTGGATCGTTAGGATATGATTTTTATTTCCAAAGTTACATACAGAACAACTACATTTGAGCTCTGCGGCTTGATGCCAACCTTCACCTTAACATTTCCTTCTTCTTTGCAGTAGGTTCGGAACAAAGTGTGCCCAGTGTGGTCGCCAGGTGTACGCCAGCGACTGGGTCCGGCGGGCTCGAGGCAGTGTGTACCACCTGGCTTGCTTTGCGTGTTTCTCGTGTAAGAGGCAGCTGTCCACAGGGGAGGAGTTTGGTCTGGTGGAGGGCAGGGTGCTCTGCCGCAGCCACTATGACATCATGCTGGACAATCTACGCAGGGCTGCAGAAAATGGTGAAGATATGCCTTTTTATTTTTTTAATTACCAAAAAAAAGATGAAGAAAGAAATTCAAGAGTCAGAGCATCAGTAGCAAACAGGAAAATATTGGGTTCCATTCGTCTGCTTGTCTTCATCACTCAAATAACATTTTTAAACAAACCTTTGTGAATTCATCAAAAGTAACATGCATATTTCTATTTAGGGATATTTTTGTTCTATTTTTAATTTTTTAAATTTATTTGATCAATTTCTACATTTGGAATTACAGTCATTCTGGTGATTTGTTATGTTTGGGGTTTTTTTCTGTTTCTGGAACACAACTCAATAACCAAGTCCACAGACGGTTCCTTTATTTTACCTGAGGAATTGTCACAGTTTTCCTTTTTTTGTTTGTTTCCATGGTTACATATTCTATGAGTGAGATTTGTGTAAGTTAAGGGTTTCCAGTGTTTAGCAAAAAGACGACTTGTCTTTTCTTCCACAAACCTTTTTCTAAACATCACCGATTTACTGTTGACTTCTTCACAATACACAGTTCACATAATAGACAGTCCTGAGCATTTCAGGTTTGTTTTCATCATGAAATCCAAACATTTGGTCTTTTTTTAAACTTAAAATGAAGATGCCAGGGTTGTAAGATCAAGTTAAAGACACATAATGCTTGATTTGTCAGTAAAGGTGCAGCAGTAAAAGGAATATGTTTTATGGTTGTGTTGTACAGTATTTCCCAGTTAGTCTTTACTTATTTGACAACCTGTAATTGATACAAAACAATCAAATATCTTTTTCCAGAATTCTTGTTGCTCAGAAATATCATAAGTACAATAAAATGGTAACAAAGCAAGTAAATAGAAAGAAGAAAGGATATCTGCAGATAAAGACACTGACCCACATAACAGATGTGATTAATTTGTTCATAAGCACTGTTGGTATATAACTTTAACTGACACATTTTTTAAAAAAATCATAGAGGATAACAAGTTGAAGGAAAATCATTAAGAAATAATTTACTATGAAGTCCACATAGATCATGAAATCTACCTCATATCCTGCATTTTTTTTTCACTACAGTGGGAGAATGGTCAGTGTTGGGCTGTCACTGTGGAAAACATGGCTGTAATTGTGCAAATATTTTGGACTGTGTGGCTGTTGGCAAGAGAACATTGTATTTTAAATGAGTTGTTTGGACAAATATTCTGTGTCATGACTCAGATGTGAGCTGTAACCAAGCAACATCCCAGTAGAACCACTGAAATGTGAGTGACAAGCTGAGATTGTGTTTCCTTAAAGGCACAGGACTGACTCTGGAAGGAGCGCTGCCATCTGATCAGGACTGCCAACCAAAACCAGCCAAGAGAGCGCGGACCTCATTTACTGCTGAGCAACTGCAGGTACGATGTGGTGTCAGATTTGTGTGTTTGAGTGTAGTTTAGTGCTGTTACCCACTTTTTACATGATATTGCATGTATGCATTAGCTCATGACTGAGGACAGTGTGTCCTTGCAGGTGATGCAGTCTCAGTTTGCCCAGGATAACAACCCTGACGCTCAGACGTTGCAGAAACTGGCAGAAATGACGGGACTGAGTAGACGAGTCATACAAGTAGGGAACGATGAGTCATATGGTTGTAAAGTGATACTGTTAGACATTTGATTCAATCACAGTTCCTGCTGGGGATTCAACCACTTTGAAGAGATTCTGAGGTGAAAAAAGAAAAACATACAGAACATTAGCATTTATTGGTTGTCATTTTTGTGTTTGTTCACATTGACAGTGCTTCTTTTGAAATTGTTGAGATCTGTTTGTACATTAACAAATTCAAGGTAAACTTTTCCTGATCGATGCATGTGAAAAGGAAAACAGATTTAAGATACCAGGTGTAATGGATACTGGATCCAGAGCATTGTCTCCACCAATTGCCTCAACAATTTCTAAAAATAATCTCCAATAGAATTTTCATGATAGAGGGTCATCATGTTGTTACTTGTAAACCTACAAAATTAAGTGTGTTGTTTCTATGAATTTGTCAAATTTTAAGGATTTTATGAATCCAGACTAGGCCTCCAGGATCTTTGATTTAGGGTAGCTCTGACCATCAGGTTGGAAACCATTGATTTATTGAACCCTCTCTGACCCATGGGATTCAGTGAAGAAGATAATTAACAGGTTTGCTCTTTAGAGTGGGATGAAATTCATGATGTTTGTGACAGAGGTTTGCACGCAGGCTCATTGGTCCATTAAGCTGTCAATCAATAAATCGTTAGCCCTGGTGATTATTATGATATACGGTCACATTTAGTTGTAAACCAGTCATTACTAGTCATATCGATCTTCGTTTTTTAGTTTATTTTGTGTCTATTTGTACTGCAGTTACGTTACTCACTAACTGAATATTTGATGATCCACATCCAAGACGTTGAGCCTTCTTAGCCTAAACCCTAACCCTAACCCTAACCCTAACCCTAACCAAACCCTTTATTTATCAGTTGTCAAGCTGCTGTATTCTCTTATATCGGCTCAGTTCCACCAAGACCTCACTGCAGTCATTGATTGACTTTTTTACAACAATATTAACATCTTTGCATTTCTGCAAGAAAACCCTATTTTTACACAATCCATTTACTCTGACTCTATCCATCCAATTAATGTCAGTTTTTTTGAGTTTTTGTTCTAAAAAAGTAAAAAAAATAAATTAAATTTTTCATGCTACAAACAGGCATTTGAAAAATTTAGAATAGGACCTAGGAGCTTGTGGGTAAAATCCTGTCATACTACTAGAGTGAATTATCTGGCACAATCAAACAAACAAACAAACAGATAAACTTTGGTCCTGATTTCCAAAATGTTTGTTGTAAATTTATAATATTACATCTGTAATATTTCCCAGGTTTGGTTTCAGAACTGCCGTGCACGACACAAAAAGCAGCCACCTCTGAGCAGCTTCTCACAGAGCGCTCCACTATCCAGGATGCCTCCATCGCTGGCAGACGACATCCACTATTCACCGTTCAGCAGCACAGACCAACCACATCTGCTGGCCCTGCACGGATACCTGGACAGTGAGTGTCAGGTCTTATTGTTCCCAAGCAGAATAACACACTTTTTAAAAGCTCTGATTAAAGAACTTTATGACGTCGCTGTATTGAATCACTCTACCGTCTCCTTTACTACTATTGAGTGTTTCTGTTTCACGATACCTAATTTTAATATTGCACCACCTTTCATATAAAAATATTTACTACACACTATATCCAATAGATTTATTTCACAGTTGTGGTTCTTATATAACAAATTAAGCTGATAAATTTAAAGATAAAATATATATCAACTGCACATAGCCTAAAATCTCAAGGGCCATAATTTTGACCCTTACTGTATTACCATTGGTGTCTTATTTCTGATAGTTTAACAACATTTGTGTAACTTTTATGACATGCATACCTTTGATGGTACATAACTGCTTCATGCTGCAGTGTTAGGATGGTAAAGGATCAGCCACCACTCACAATGCTTACAAAATGCGTGGTGGCATGCTCTCGCAGCTGTGATGTTCAATTAAGAATTAAAATATAAACAAGTAACATTAATGAGAGAAATAATTCATGGGACAAAGTGTGACCGCGTTTTTAAATGTGTTAAGGGTTCATTTTCATTGGGTATATAATGACTGTTATAAGATCAAATCTTAAATGCATTTTTAATATCTTTCCTGACATCACATTTGTCATATTTAAGATTTTTTTACACCAAATTCTGTGTGGTCTTTAACTGAATTACATGAACAATTTCTCATTGCTCCGCAAAGTCATTTTGCATTTTCCTTTTTGTGCAGCTCATCCCTTTTCCGTCCTTACTGCCTCAGGCCACTTGACCCAGCCATCCATCTCTTTACCACAGCTCCCAATCAGCCGCTGAACTCCTCTCATCTACATTTTGGGTCGTCCCACTCTGATGTGAAATTAAATCCATGGGGAGGTACTGTCAGTCATCTCCATTTGGGAGACTAATCCCTTGGAACAACAGAGACTTTTGGCGATGGAATTTCAACCTGGTCGGATTCGTCGCCATTAAACTGCTAAGCTGAACCTAACCTCGGGCTTCAGAAACAGCAGATTGAGGCGACTGGAGACACGTTCCACATCCACAACAGCATCATGATTTTTATGTTACTTTGATTTTCATGACGCAAAGAAGACCCGTTTTATTAGACTTTTTCCACTTTTTCATTGGACACAAACCATCAGGTCAGAATTTTGTATTCTGTTTATCCACTCACACAGTATGGTCTCTAAAAGTAAAACAAATGAGTATCGTAGCAGTATTATAATAAAACCTTAACAGTGTTTTCTTTTGCTGATGTGCACATTTGCAGCTTTATTGTTGTTTGTGTTGTTGTAAGAAAATGGAAATTCTTATTTATTCAGAAAAAAAACTTCTTTTAAAAGCACTTTTGAACATGTCTTGAAATTCAATATTTCAATATTTGTACAATGTAAATACAGTTTAATAAAAATGTTCCAGAGCTGTTATGAAACAACAGTGTTCAAATCATTAAGATCTGATTAAATTTGTGTGTGTGTGTGTGTGTGTGTGTGTGTGTATGTGTGTGTGTGTGTGTGTGTGTGTGTGTGTGTGTGTGTGTGTGTGTGTAAAATGTTGTTACATAAAACGTTTTCAAACGTTTTCATCTTCATTGAAAACAAATTGCCAAAGGACACTTTTCACACTAAACGTCGCCTTACGTTATTCTGTTCCAGGAGACGCGATGTTAAACCAGAGTAAGTTGTATTACGTTTTCTCCAGGCGAAACCTAAGATAGCCATACCCACTTCTGTACCGTACTTTATTTATGAATGCATTTTCAGTAATAATATGATATTATGTTTTTTATTTATTGTACAGTTGATTTGATATTGTGTGATTTTAATGGTTTTCTACTGATTTTATAGTTCCAATATTTGTGGTGGAGAAACAAGAAGTACAGAAAAAACGGCGTTGTCTCTCAGGCTGCCGTCTCTCAGGCTGCCGTCTCATCTTCAGCTGCTTCCTCAGCTTTGTGGGTCACTGGGGTTGCTACGGGCTACTAACATGATTTTATATTTTTATATTTATTGTACAGTAACATGATATTATGTGCTTTTAGCAGTTTACAAGTGGTTGTACATTTCAGATATTTGTGGCGGACAGATGGAAAAAGGAGTAAAATGACAATCTTGATTTTTACGTATGTGCATACAGTATACTTATTGACATACAGTATAATGCAGAATGACGGAACTCTGAGCATCATTAGCCTAAGTACATCTGTACCTGTATTAATTTTTGAAATATGAATCTGCACAGCATTTCCAATTTACATTTAAATAACAAATAAATTATAATACCTAAAGTTCATATTCACTAAAGAATGATTTTGGATTTCTTTTTTCTACATTTTCACTCTGGTCATTGATTGGGCAGCTTGTTGTCTGCTAAAAGGCCTTTCAAAACAGATAATCTGCAATTATCAAATCGTGTGACAGCACTTAAGGGTGTGTGATGGGAAGACTAAATTGGTTACTTTGAGTGTAAGAGTAAGAGCCTAATTTCCAAACCGATCAATTTGTTTTTGTTTTTTGGAGTAAATAAAAATGAGTCCAGTTTGCCACGCCCTTACACTTCTAGTTTTATGGTCTTCAGAGTAATCAGAGTACAAGAATGTTTGATGCTGATATTAGTAAACGTTGATTTAAGTGAATATGATGATTATTACTCCTACATCAGTTTATATATAATACACCTAGACATAAAAACAAAAAAATGTTGGTGACAAGGTTGTTTTATTTAAAAATAGTTGCCCAATAGGGCATATGTAGACTAAAGGAGGATAGATACCACCCCCACATACAGTATGTAGATTTAATGTCATGCAGCCAGCCAGTTACGTTAGCTAGAAAAATGGCTGGTCATCAAAACCTGCAAATTACTTCACTGTAACTCTTGTTGGTAAACTGAATGGCGATTGCAGACCTCATCAACTAGGTATCATTAATCATGAATTAACATTTTGACAGGTATGTTGTTTACTGCCATTGTTCCTAAGTGTTTTTCATCACAGGGACCTAGAGGGTCTGCTGCCTAACAACTACAAAGTTCTGGATTCAAATCCACCTCAGAACCTGGGATTTTAGTTAGTATGTTCTCACCAATGTCAACTTGTGTTCCCTCCACTGCCTCCAGGTAGTTTTTCCAGGTTCCTCCTACCACCAAAAACAAAACCATGAAATTTAGGAAAACTAGATTTAACTGATTGTCGGCATGAAAGTGAGTGTGAATTCTTCTTCTTCTTTGAACTGGCAACTTGGATGAATGAATGAAGGCTCAAATTAAAAGTTGTGCTGAAAGTAATTCCTGTTTTCTCAGACAGGTTGTTTAATTTTTCTTTTTTTAAAATAATTTTTATATTTTTTTTAAATAATTTTTTATAATGGTTTGTGTCAAATTATTCTCACAATTATTTTATTAATAATCAGTTCTACAAAATCTCAGAACCCAATAGATGATAGAAGACTTCAGATCCCATGTGACATACCAATGCTTCCTTTGTTCATGTTCATTGTCAGCAGAGAGAGAAACAGCTACCACCTGCATTGCCACAAATGCAACCATGTCCCCAGTAGAAACTTTATCCACAACAGCAGTTCCCCAAAGGCAGAACAGCTGTAGCTGTGTTTGCAGTGATTTCATTAAGTCTCATTTTGTTGTATGAAATTAGTTTTAAGCAACAAGTACATGAAGTACAGTGTTACTTCATCCCTCTCTTCTGTAGCATCTTTAGAATGTCCCCCACAACTCTAAGTGCATTATAACTCGGCTGAACCACTGTTAACTGGTCTTGGATCAGAGGGAATCCAAAACATATTGCTTGGGAACAATAAGGCACTCAGCCCCCCCACCTTGGCCCTCTGCAAAGGACTGAGAAATGTTAATCCAAACAACAGCACAACCCCCCCCACCCCCCACCCCCCCAAAAAAGCAAACATGTCACATAAATGCTGAAGTAGATAAAGCAGTTCTTCAATGGATTTTGTTCAGAATTTGTGTTTGAAAATAAAAATTCAGTGATTATCAAACTAGTTGATAATAATCAGGTGAGATAAATCTATGCAAGTCTAACCTCAGGCCAGTTATGTCTGCACTAACGCTACAAACAGACTTAAGGGAATAGTCCGGAAATACATATTTTCTTCATTCTTCCTGACATTCTTGATTAAAGCAAAAGTTTGAAAGCATTGTCACAGATGTACAGTCAATATGAAGCAGTAAATGGAAGAAGATGCTACCTTGGTTAAATCCTAACAAGACTGGGATAAGTTTTCTCTGTGGAACTACAGCAGATGGATATTGAACAACACATTTGATTAAATCAAAACATCAAGACATCAGGACTTTTTGCCCCAGAATTACCATCCTGCAGACAGCACAGCTACAGCAGATAGAAACAAGCACACAGTTGTTCCCTTTTATCACAGAGATTTAATCAAAGATCACAAACAATGACCTGAGCAGGCGTGTAGGAGTATCTGTGTATGGATCACTGGCCCATTTTTAAGTATGCGACATGTGGGATTTGTGAGCAAGTGCACTGTTTGACCCGAGAGAGTTCGTTGTGACTCATGAGAGGACATGAACAAAAGATAGATGAGCGCTCATCCTTTTACAAACTTCAAGCCAAACATTTTTTCTAATCAATTACTTTTACTCACTCCAGGAAGAAATCAGTTTGGGGAAATGACGCTCCTCCTTGTGAAATCTAAGAACAAAAGTTGTCTTCATGCTGAGCAGAGAGATGATTATCAGGCTGACACAGTTTGGGCCACCTGCCAGCACTACACTGTAAAAATGCACAGATACAAGCTCTTAAGACAGAGTTTAGACATGTCTCTTCTCGTGCACAAGCATCCCTAAGCGTTTAAGCTACTCTGTTTAGTCATCATGTCATGCGTACCCTCTGTGATTGGCAGCCTCAAGTGGTTACAGATGAAAGTGGCCCCCCCATGCTAATGAATAGGCCTCTGATTGCAGAGTCGCTCAGTCTCTGAATTACAGCATCCCCCGCCTAATGAGCAGATACACTGCAGTGCCCCTCGTCTCAGAATATTCACATTTACCTCCTTCAGACTGATGAGCTCTCCTCTGCTCAACAATCAACAAAACCTCTATGGAAGATTGCAACATGGACCATCTTCATCCTCCTCCTCCTCCTCCTCCTCCTCTTCCTCCTCCTCCTCCTCCTTTTCTTCCGCCTCCTCCTCCTAAACCTCCTCAGGTTTGTTTCAAATGCTGCCATATGCTGTTGTGTTCTTCCATGTTTTTCCTGCCCACTTGAGGGTATTTTTTGAGTGAACTGATGGAGCAAAGTATGGGAATGGTTGATGAGCAGTTTCACCTCAATTACAATTAAAAATAGCCATAAAATTATTTATTTTTCCATCAAGATGCAAACATAGATATATTAGGATCATGAGCTCAGTTGACTTATTTTAAAAGTACATGATTATGATCCTTATCGTTGTACAGACAGACAGCTATATACAGTATATTCACTATCTCGTGATGACCTAAATTGTCAAATTATCTCCTAGGATTGTATATAAAAATAACAGAGAGATGCTGAGTCTTGGTTTTTGTTCTGAAAAATAAAATAATAATGAACCCTCTTGACCATCATTTGAAAATTACATACACCCCTGACCCCCTACAACAAAATGGACAGCTAATTCATCAGTTTAATTCCCCCAGAAAATTACATGAGTAAAAATAGAATGAACTGTAACATCATTAAACCTTCTGAAATTCAAATGAATGAAATTAACATCCATCCATCCATCCATCCATCCATCCATCCATCCATCCATCCATTCTACTACATCACTTAAATGACCTTTAGTCTATATTCACTCCAAGTCATGAAGAGAGGAACAGCTACAGTACTTAAACTGGTTAGCTTACAGGAAAGATTTGTAAAGCAAGAGTGTATTGATTAAACATACTGTATGTTCTGGCCTTTGAAAACCATCCAGAGCAACATGTTTTTATAGAAACAACAACTAACATTTTGAAATCTCAATAGGGACAACTGTCAGTCAGTCATCTTCAGATTACCACCGCCATATCCGCCGCAGCGGGTCACGGGGAGCTGGAGCCTATCTCGGCAGCATAGGGCATGAGGCGGGGGACACTCCGGGTACGACGACAGTGCACCACGGTGGGAACAACTGCTTGATTTTTATTTTTTATTTTATACACTTTACTAATCCCCATTTTTACCACACTCTACACACACTGTTGATTTAATTGCATGCATGTACAGTATACATTGTGTGTAGAGGCCCACAACACACACACACACACACACACACACACACACACACACACACACACACACACACACACACACACACACACACACACACACACACACACACTTTATGACTTTATCTCTGAAAGCATTATTTCTTCATATATATCTCAAAAATAGAATTTGCGAAATTTTCAAGTTATCAAAAGGTCCAACCACCTATCATGGTTTATATAGGTATATGTTTTGGTGAAGCTAGTATTTACTGTTAACGATGACCACTTATCCCATTATTTTACGTTGAGAGATAAAAGCAGTGACACCCTCCCTCTCTCCCTCTCTAGGCATGGCTTGAACAACTGGGTATACAATGACAAATTAAATAATTTTTTCACGTAATTTTATCCTTTACTGCCAGTTAACAATCACAAAATACAAAGTAATTGTAAGTTTGGATGTAAAAGTGCTAGTGAAAGAACAGATTTGCATGTTGGCATTACCATACACAATAGTTCCTATTATTCTATCAGTAGGAATTATATGAAGCAGGGTTTTAGGGTTTTCTCTTGGGTCCAATATAAAACTACTGTTTTATCACATTTAGTGTTTGTCACTTTATGTTTCCCTTTTTTGGTTTACAAAGCTTTATGCCCCAGCATCTAGATTGTATTGAGGTTTGTCAAATGGGTTGATTGTTGGACGTCTCTTATCAATATAAACAGTGCTCAATTTGTTGCTGTCAGCCAGCTGGGCCACAATGAATTTACTTTGTGGTTTGTTTGATTTTTGTTTATTTGTTTAAATGTGGATATTACACAGGCCTAACATTTAACCTCCATCTGTAAAAGCTCTATTCTGGATTCACTATCAAAGTTTGAACGCCAAAGTTGAAAGCCAAAGTTCTTTTTTCTCTGCACTTTGGCCAGAAAGTGGAGTAAAAATTCTGGGAAAACATGAAACTATTTTGTTTTGCCATATCTGACAGTAGCAGCAGGAGAAATAACTGATACAATTCACTTCATCGAAGCTGACTGCCAACTGTACACCATATAAAAATAAACAAGGTGCCATAGAGCAGGTTCCCAATGTGTGTATTCTGGGTAGGCTTTATAAATTTGATTTATGACACTAAAGCATAATAAATCTCCTGAGGTGTACTGGAAGTACAATTTCCTGTGAAATACTGCATGTTTGGAAAATATGTCATGAAAACACAATGGAAGAAACGTAAATCAATTTGTTTAACTGAAAAAGTGAAAATCAGCCACGAAACGTCTTCACGAACTTTCTTAACATCCAGTGGATTGACTTAAACAGCTTTTGGATAACCATGACCTGGATGGATGAGAACTTACACAGACATATCAATTTGCAAGTTTGCATAATGAGCACATGCATTCTCTGATCATAATGTATTTACCTGCTTTTCAGTGAAATAATAGTAATATAGTATAGTATAGTATAGTATAGTATAGTATAGTATAGTATAGTATAGTATAGTATAGTATAGTATAGTATAGTATAGTATAGTATAGTATAGTATAGTATAATAATAATAATAATAGTAAAATATAATATAATAATAGGTTATGGGTTTGGCAAGCAGGATGAATGGATCTTACTTTTGTAAAAATTCTCATTTTTCCAGAGGTCAAGTGAAGAAATTCTTCTTTAATTTAGGCTACCCTGTACTGAATACTTTATTAAATATGATCAGAAAGAGTAGGATACAGTACTTGTTTAACTGAAAAAGTGAAAAAGCCACACCATCGGGGACCATACACATATACAGTTCCCTAAGAGTAAAATCACAGAATTCTTGTTTTGTGCATTGAAAATGTTTGCATCATAATGAAAACAAGGTGATGACCTGCACCATTACGGTCGGAGGTTGATTGCAAAAAATAAAGTTAGAATGTGTCACTTGAAATGGTGAATTTATAAATACCATCTGACGACCATAAAATATTTGATTGTTTGAAGCTTGGGTTGACATTTGGCTTGTCAGATTCATTTTTGGGAAAATATGCATTTGATCCTCTTCATGCTTGTGGTGTGTCTTTAAATACTAATGTACTTTTCATCCTTTGAAGTGTATTAAATACTAACTAATTCGTCTTTCATAGAGCAATAACAAAGTATTAAAACAACACGTCCGTATTCACATTAATTTGAAGCTGTTACTCAACAATATACACTGCACAGATGCAGTCACTCATTGTCCTTTTTATAGTGTGTTTGATCGATGCTTTGACTATTTACCTTTATAAAAATTAATATATTGTAGAGTCCTTGACATAATGTCATAATGCAACATTTTTAGCTTTCCAATCAGAGTCATTGACACAGATCATGCATTGCAGAGCAGGTGCGTTTCAAGTTATTTCCTGTAGTAAGTTATTTATTTCACAAGGTGGCAGTAAATCCATTCTACTTTTCAGCGCTGGATTGTGAAGTTATAGTCAAATAACAGTCAAGTGCTTCATGGTGACTCCAAGAGAAATAACATTTGTACATGTTGTAGGACCAATCTATCTGTGATTAACTGTATAGCATTGGAGTACAAAAGTCCAGCATTTAATAAAATGTTTAACTATCATCTGTTGGGAATATTTTGAACAAAATTCCTCTTAATTGTGGACAATAAAGTAAACACAGTTAAAGTAATCGTTAGTCAGTTTACTCTGTGGTAGCTAGACACATGCTGTCTTCCTGTAACCTACTCAGCCAAATGAAATGCTAATAAAACAACTTGTGACATAAAAAAGACTTCTTAAGTCTTTTTAAAAAATTTTTTTTATTTATTTATATTTTTAACATTTAAATGCTTCATATGACTATGTGATCATGACAGATGCCATTTTTGTATGATTTTTATGATTGTTTAAATGTGTGCACAGGCAAGGAATTTGGGTGGAAATATGGAAAACACTGTACCAGGTCAAGTGTCACTGGGTGATCTGATCCTTAAAAGAAATTAATCCTCCCCAGATACTTTTTATACACAAGGTGAAACAGGATTATGCATCTTCTAACAAGAGATGGGCGATAACTTACACTTATCAAAGTACAAGAATGTGTGTGTATCAGTCTGTCTATGTGTCACAAGTAACCTGGTTTCCTGTTCAACCAGGCCCACGCCCCATATTTCTCAGGGGTCTTCACTTTCTTTTCATTTTGTCCAACCATTGTTCCTGCTTCCTCCAATTCCTCCTCTTCCCATCAGGGCAACCTCAGGTAAAGCCAACTCCTCCTTTGCTCAGAGAGCACTGTGCCCTATCTCAATGAGATCACTGTGGAGTCAGCACAGTGACTGTTTCAGCTTGCTCGTCATACTGGTTTGTCCAAATTTAAGCATCTACGTCAAACAAAGACAGAATGAGATTAAGGAGACATGATTCCAAATATTGATCTAAAAGTTAGACTACTGTATGTTGTATAGAAATGGTAATAGCACTCAACAGCTTTTCATCATAATACTGATGACTCAAAGTCAAGTCATTACTTTTGTGTCAAAATTGTTTCAATTAATTTGATAATCATAGCAGATATTCAGATTATTTTAATCTTATAATCATTTAAGCAGCTTCATCTTATATCTTTAAATATACAGCAGGTTATTTTTAAATGTGCTGAAAAAGACCTAAGTATTTAATAATGATGACTGAGAGACCTCAGTACAATAATAAACACAAGTATTTCAAGTGTAAAAAGAGAAGACCATACACATTGAAGTGGGGTACTCTTTCCGTTTCTGCTTAAATAATTTCTCGACTTTGTATAATTGAGTTATATATGAATCAACATTTAAAGGTTTTGTTGATTGGATTTTATTGTTTCCTCAAGTAAGCTGTCGACACTTGTTTGCAAACCAAATTTTGACACCAACCAGTTTATTTTATCCACACTACAGTTTGCTCTCCTGGGTGTCGTGTTGCATCTTCCTGTGTGGGATTAGATACACCAAAAGTGGCTCCACCCCCTCAACAAAGCACCTCTGCAACCAAAACTCACCTGTGAAATCTGGTCCAGCAACATCGATACTTCACTCCTCCGGCTTGAGACCTGACCAAACGGCACAAGAGAATCTCTGCTGAAGAACTGAGCTCAGTGTAAGTGTTTGTCTTTTTTATGTGTAGTTTTGCATCACAAGTAATGAAAAAGAACAGAAGCATAATGTTTAATAATCAGCACTTGTAGTTCAACCACAGTCAATCCAGATAACAAATAAGCTCATCAATTCATCCATGTGAGAGATGGGCTGCTGAGGCTTCTGAAACTTGTCTGAGGTGACTGTTTGCATTTCTCTCTGGAAATCAAATCAAACTCTCACAATAGATATTCATTCCAGAGACACAAAACTACCACAAGCATGTAAATTGACCACTAGACACTAGTGCATGCAGAAAGAGACATAGAATGACTATGTATTAACTACAAGGATTAAAAGAAGAAAAATTAATGTCTAAAAGCAAAAAGAGTTTGTTTTTTTCATGTTCCAGACCATGATAAATCTACCAAACTTTTTGGAGTTAAGTGGAAATTTGTCTCTAAGGTCAAGGATGTATTCACCCGAGAGAACCCAGGTTGACACTAGTGTAACACGCACAATGAATGTCCCTGTTCTATGTGGTCCACTTGTTTTGTGCTAAAACCCATATCATTTTCCTTTAAGGATAAATGCGTGTGGGTTCTTAGGGGTTAAAATTGCATTCATTTATCTAGTACCTAGTGAGCATCTTACTTGCACAAATGTTGTACCTCACGGTTCTTTTCTGGAACTGCACACCTTTAGTTTCATAAGAATGCTGATAAAGCTTCTATTTGAATCTTCTGCAGTGGAAACCATGGCCACCACTCTTTCTATGCGCAGCTACTCCGTACGTCAGCCATCCTTTTCCAGCATGTCAGTGAGAGACAGCGGTCGTAGCATTCGCTCCAAGCCTCCTGTTTCTGTCGGTACGCTGTCTTTGTCCCGTTCCGTCTCAATGGGAAATGGCCTCAACATGTGGGGATCCAACCTCTCCTTCAACGGACTCGGCATTGCTGCAAGCGAGAAGGAGACAATGCAGGGCTTGAACGACCGGCTGGCCAACTACCTGGATAAGGTGCGCTCGCTGGAGAGGTCCAACACTGAGCTGGAGGTGAAGATCAAGCAGCTCATGCTTGACAGGAGTCCAAAAGGGCATGACATCGAGGGAATGATGGCCCAGGCACATGCCATTGGGCAGGAGGTGAGTGACCAACACATGACATTTAACAACTGAATTCATGGAACATTTTATTATAGGCAGTGTTGGAAATTAAATCTATTCATGTTGTTGTTTACCTATCGACATACATGATGGACTTAAAGACAGATATACTGCAAGTAGAATCAGTAAAATATATCCCGTACAACCCTTCTTGGTTACATGTGTTACTTGAAACAAAAAAAGCCATAATAGAACTCAAAGATATACAGTACTTCACACTTTAATTTCTGAAGTGATAGGACCATTGTTATACAATCGCTTATGTACTTATGTTAATTGCAATGTTCAATTCTATATAAAACTTAGTTTCCCGTTGCTATAACATTGAGAAGAGACTCAGAAAGTGAGAAAGAATGATTGTGAATGTGACTGAATCGAACTTGAATAAAACTTTTAATACCTGCCTTGTCCTTGAACAACATTGGCACGTCAGATAATTGTTTTTATTTTTATTTTTGCCAACGGTGGTTGAGAAACAAGAAAGGAACCCCCCCCCCCCACAGACACACACACCAATACAAGACCAGCAACATCTTTTGTTTTGTCTTTACTGAGAGATTCCTAGTGGCAGAAACTACACACTGCTGTCATTGTCCTATTGGAAGCTTCTATTCATCACACAGGTGTGTTTTTCTCTTGGTGCTGGTATCAGTTTTTGTCCTCTGCACCTGATATTACATTGGGATGCTCATATCGTAGCTCATACTTTGGAGTTTAGATTTATTTAGTGAAGCAGAAAAAATAACATTCTCTTTTTACTTTGGCATACAAGCATGACTGTCGTCCAAGCCATCATCACTCATCAGATCTTAGAACCTTAGTTGAACATAGTGATGAGTGAATGAGTACAAAGATCCTGCAGCAACCTTTCTAAACGGTTCAAAATCTATAATCCACAACTGTTGAAATATGTCTCCTTACCAAACATGATTATAACATAATAGTAGTAGCTGTAATGTGTGGTTTGAAGTGAACAAAAAAAAAAGTTCATATTAACATCAGGAAAAACTACATATATCTGTTCTCTGGTCAAACCAGTCCTAACCTTTTGCAAAACTCTGTTTTAAGGTGCGAAAGAAGACGTTGGAAAACGCCCGCATAATGCTGGAGATTGATAATGCCAAGCTGGCAGCTGATGACTTCAGGGTCAAGTGAGTGTCACACAGAGCTTCCATTCTTTAACTTGCCTGTGAGTGTTCACATGGGAGCGCTAGACTGCGAAGCACAGTGAATAAATGACTTTTATGTTAGGATGCGAAATAAGAGCTCCATTCCCACGGTGCTCAAGCACCAGCAAGAGGCAAACAACCTTTCCATCAGTAAGCACACAGATTGTGATAGATCGAGCAGGTCAGAGGGACATCGTCCATTTGTGAGCAAGTTGTAGTTGGCAAGATGAACCTGAAGGAAACATGATGGACCACTGGTGTTTTTCACAGTGTGTTGATGGTATGTTCTGTGACCTGATGTGAAGGAGTAATACATCAATTGGCAGAGATTTATAGTATAAGCAGCAAAGTGCATGTTTACTTTTTATGCAACTCTTACCAAGGTATTTTTCACATGTCCCCCATCCTGGTTTTGTCATAAAGGTTTCCACTCCAATGCATTACATTAAAAATCAAATTACTTTAACTCTGCCAGAATATTCTTATTATTGTTTTGAACTAAGTTCTTTAATTTAAAATTTTACACTGAGATACAAAAACATACTATTGAGAAATGAACTTGAATTCCACAGATGATTATCACTGAATATGATCAAAAAAGAAAACTTTAAAAAATAGATTTATGATTCAAATGTAAGGATGACGTACGATAGACACAAGCTGTGATTTGTGTGGCTTTCTCTATGTGCCAATGACTTCAGTTCTTTTTTAATTGAACATTTGCCGTGTTTTTTTCTGCAGATGGGAGGCAGAGGCTACGTTGTGCCAGTCAGTAGAAAGGGATTGTCAGGCTCTCAGGAGGGCAAAGTCAGACCATGACCAAATCATTGCCACACTGCGAGGAGACTTGGATAGCCTGAAAGAGGAGCTTTACTTCCTCAAGAAGAATCATGATGAGGTGAGGTCCTGCTAACATTCAAGAGGATGACATACATGAGTTTAGTACAGTCTTGTTTGGCACGCTGGGTTTGTAAAGCTACAGGAAAACAATTTTTAAAAATTGTCAATGTCATCCAAAAACTGTGTAGATGTAAGACATTGTAGTTTGCTCTCTCAGCAGAGGTTTAATAGTTTTCTGAATCTTGGGCATCATAGCATTAAGTGTAGCGACACACCTCTTTCTTTGTAGTAATGGTGCTTCAGGATATCAAGGCAACACACAACAGGATTGTGTGTTTAGACAGTAAGGTGTGGTAACCAGGATGTGGAATGAATCCTCACAGACTTGATAGAAAATCTAAAAAAACTGAATGTATTTATCTTTGAATGTGATGGGAGGTAAAAATATTTTACTGATTACCTGTTTTCAGTACAAACAGTCAAATACCATTTTTAAAAAATTACAAATAAAAGATAAAATGTGTTTTTAACTGCAGTCTGAAATGATTCAGTCCATGTTTGGCAAAATCCTATAGTACTTGACAGAAAGCTTCTGGTAGTGTTCCTGAGGAATCTTAACATATTCCTAACAGGAAAAGGCCTCCAGTTCTGTAATATTACTGGATTTGGGTGGTGCGACCATCTAATTCAAATCCCATTGATTCAAGCCAGTTGACGTCGTGGCCACTCTATTGAGATCTGGGACTTTTGAACCCATGCCTTGGTGGACTTTAGAGTAATCTTTGAATCATTATGCTTTTGGAATGTCCACTGATGGCCAAGATTCTGCGTCTTTACAAACGGTGAGACGTTTTCCTGATATTTGATGGAATCTATCTAAACCTCTACATGCTGTAAGTTTCAAACGCAAAAGAAAGACAAGCAGCCTCAGAGAATTACCAAACCACCACCATGCTTCAAACTCGGTGAGGTGTCCTTATCAACATATGTTTCAGTCTTCCTCGTCCACACAAAGTGCTTTTCCATAGGCCCACACTTTCAAATTTGTTTCAGTGCTGCATAGAATAGCAACCAAAACTTCTGGGTGCCCTTTTTGAGGACACTGCAGTCATTTTCTTTTTCAATTACGTCAGTTCTTTTGTGTGTTGCCGAGTTTGGTCGTGGAGCCCTTAAGCCTGAACTGAAATACTTTTGGACCCTCCTGCTAAAGCAAGTTTGTCAATGTTACAGTGTGATAACATCTGATTTGCAGATGTGTGCTCTTCCACTATTCAAGCATTTGAATCATTTTGAGACTACAGACATCAATCAAAGTAGCACTTTGTGCTTAATGTGTGGGGAATGTTTTTTAAAAAATGTCTAATTAAGTTATTTGATTCTTTGAATTGTTGTTGGGTTTTTTTCTTTTTTTTCCAGCAGCTAATGAATAGTATTGCCAAGGTAGAGATCACTTTTCCCATCCTTAAACCATTGCAGGACGTGAATTCTCTGAAGGTCCGTCTGGCCAATGAGCAGGTTAATGTGGAGGTGGATGCAGCTCAGGGTCCTGATCTGGGAGCAATTATGGCTGAGCTGAGAGTTCAGTATGAGAGCATCGCTCGCAAGAACAAGGAGGAGGCCGAGACCTGGTACCTCAAGAAGGTCAGTCACTGCATGAACCAGGTTCTGGTGTTCATTCTCACCTTTTGTTTTTCCTGTACAGTATTTATGTACTGTATATTGTTGTAAAAATGTTGTGCCCAACAGTTGGACGCTGTGCAGTCAGAGGTCAAAGAAAGCAATGAGGCTTTGCGTTGTGCCCAAAGCGAACTCAGTGAGAGACGACGTTTCCTGCAGGCTCTGGAGGTTGAACTCGATAGCCTTCGCAAGCAGGTATGGTGGTGCAAAATCACATGGTGCACGGTTGTGGTCTGCACATATGGACTTATGTAGTTCTGTAGTTATTTACATATTTTTCCTTTAGCAGTAGAGTAAATTGATTAAATGATACAAACTGCCAGGATTCACACTGTCAAATGGCCTACTGTAAATACAGTATCTAGTAAAAAAAGGTGCTGGTTCCAGAGATGCTGGCCTGTGGTTGTTCTGACTTTTAGACATGAAGTTTCATGTTCACTGCTGTCACTCTAAATACTGTATGTGGAACCCTTCTCTCTTCTTTACACTAAACACATGCAAACAACGTCCACAAATGACAGCTGCGCTCTCGTTGTCAGCAAGCCACTAATGTTACACAGAACACAGCGAGTTTATCTTGCTCTAATAATCTATCAGTGAGACGAGATGCAAAGTCAAACAAGCTCATGTTTTTTGTGTGTGTGTATCTGCTAATTGTGAGTACAGACCTGTGTTTAGAGGTGTTCAGTGGAGGCAAATATAGCTCTTGAATGTTTGCCAACTGTTGAGCACACTGTTGAATGCAGAGATAATAATGTGCTGACTGACTCTATAGTATCACTGTGGAGTGGTGACGGGATGTGAATGCGTTCAAAAATTATACTTATTATACAAAGCAATATGTTGTGGTTAATCCTCCGCAGGTAACTTTCCCCCCTAAACATCTCCTCAATTATCTTCTAATGACCATCACATGACTTAATGTTAAACCATAAGAGGTTATTAACACTACTTTCCTCTTCAACCTTTCTGTAGTTTATTTTTCAGCTTGTTATTCTGGTTTTAGGACCCATTACATTTGTATTTTGATTGGCCACTGTCATCAGTGATATTTCATCACAAATTTTGAATAAATCCACAAACACTACCAACCCAGCATACAGAACCAACCAACAGGGAAGGTCCAGGTATTTGTTTTTAAGGAGGAGGAGTTGAAGCTAAAAGAAACTTGAATATTGGAAGCAAAGCCATCAGGTTTTTCATACTTTCATATTTGCTGAAAAATCATTGCATCAACAAGAAAAAACAATTAAACTTCCCCAAAATATAGAAATTTTTCTTGAATATATGAGGCAATGGTTGTATTGTGCTGTAATCCAATACACTCATTACAGCTGATACCTTTAAACTCAGTTATATCATAAAAACTGGAACTTACCTACAAAAAGGCTAAAAGTCACGTTTGCTGCTGATCTTTAATCTGCTGTCTGTTCTGTTAATAGGTAGGTGTGCTAGAAGGGAATCTGGGAGAGACTGGTCTTAAGTACTCTGTGGAAATGGAACGTCTTCAGAACACACTCAGTCACCTGGAAGATGAGTTATCTCAACTGCGTTTGGACATGCAACGCAACAAGACGGACTATGAGCAGCTGCTGCGCATCAAACAGAACCTGGAGATGGAGATTGCCACCTATAGGAGGCTGCTGGAAGGAGAAGAAATGTAAGTGGGGAGTCAAACTACAAAACTACAAGCAGTTGCCATTTCTAAATGATTATTAGAAGTCAGTTTTCAACTTTGTAAATCTTCTTTCACAGGATCAGAGGTAACTTAATTTTCTTAGGTTTGTGGAAAAACATAGCAAGCGTAGATTGACTGGTACATTTACCAATGAAACATCATCAGTTACCATTTTTAAATTTGGGTTAAACACTGGCCTGTAAAAAACACAATAGCTTTGTGGAAGAAAATGCATATAAAATATACATCAAAATACGCTATTGTGTCATGCAGAGCTAGAACTGCTTTATCGTTCTCTGGCCAGCTTGTGTGCTCCTTCAGTATTATTACTATGGGGAGTCCAAATTCAATGAACGTCTGTGGTACTTAGAGAAATTCCCAGAATTCCCAGTAAGTGGCAATTCCAGTCTGAATTGTCTCCAAAGCTCTATCTTGAAAGCTTTGGAGATAAATCTGTTTAATATGTTTATATTAAATTTGAACAGAGCTACAACTCGTGTAGGGCATCTGCCATTTAAATTTCATGAGGTTCAATAAGTGTGTGCTCATACTAGCACCTAGTAACTCTTAAAGCTATAGAATGTGTCATCTGGATTACTGTGTAGTGAGGATGTTGTTTGTTTTCAATGTCCTTACTTTGGATTTTGTAGTATTCCTGAATCTCACCTCACTGAACATGCAGGTCTTCATATTAGCAGTGTATGTTAGCAGCCTACTGTATCCTTTTCATGTCTGTGTTAAGTCCCTTTAATGACACTTTACTATGTTATGACAGAAGACTTTGATGTCAGATAGAAGTCTCTCATGATCTGGATTTACCCCTGGGCTAATAGCTCTTCTAATGCAACTGTCATTAAAAAAGAGAGTTGCATATTGAATATGCATTCCATATTGAATAAAAATGTCTGTCTGCTCATTTGCTCTGCTGGATTAAACATTGTTATTCTCTGCTGTACAGGGTGAAAGAAACTCCTCCACCTCCTAAAAGTAAGTTATTTTATGTACCGAATGACTTTAAAGAGCAAGCAATAGTTGCCACAAAGACCCTTTGTACAAAATCTTAAGTTTTGTTTATGTACCTGCTATAGTGAATCTGAAGCATGGATATTTTATTTTACGCACGTGTGACCAACTGCACAGTTATACTTTACCAATATTTCCTTTTAATTTCACTGTGATAAGTTCAGTTGACATAATATTTAATATTTAGATTTTTATGAAAGATATATTTATTGAGATTTCATGTAAAGGTGATTTTAAGATGACTCTTAAGGTAGGTTATCTTTTTAATAGAGGAAATCAACAGCTGATTCTGTGGACATTCTTTCTGCATATAAAAAAAAAAAATCATAAATCTAATTCTACAAAGCATAAAAAGTTAATTCAGTACTTCATTTTCTGACTGATGTATCAATTCATAATTTCATTGTCTGTTCCAGAAGACCCTGACGTGAGGACCAGAAAGATTGTAAAAGTTGTTACCCAGACCATGATCAACGGCAAAGTGGTAGATGAGTCCAGTGAGGTGGAGCAGATTGAAGAGCGCAAAAAATAATGCACAGATTGTGCAGAGAATGACCAAAAATGTAACTGAAAGCGTCTGCTGATTTGCCTCAATTTTTACCTTCTTTACCTTTTTTTTAAAATTCTGTCTGATTGATATTTTTTCCTTTACAGCAACACATATATTTCTCTCCATGTGATTACTATAATACAATAAGCTTTTGATTGTTCCATAAACACACTCTGAAATATAAGAATAGTTTAGTGATGTTACATGTCCAAAGAAATACTTTCCTAATTGTAGATTGGGCTGGGAATAGAAATTTTCCGCACTGTGAATTTCTTTCTGTCAAGTCCAATGCCAAAAATGAGTAATCATTCTTAAATGCCCTTGAAATCTGAATTTGTGATTGTTAGGAAATATATCAACATATCAATATACGATTGATACTGTTGTGCGTAAAGAAGCTACAGCTAATCCACTACTTTAGCTTACTTTAGCATTGCTTCTGGAAACAAGTGATAAACTGCATGTCTGAAGATGACCAACACACAGTAAAAGAAAACGTCCCAGGACTTCTATAATCAACATGTTGTGTTGGATTTCTTAATGCTAAGATAACCAAATGATAGCTGTACCTTTATATCAAGTACACAGACATTTTCACTAACTGATGAGTACAAAATTCACGTTTAATATTGGAAGAAAATAACCGGTATGCTACATTATATGTAATCGAGTTCACTCTACGTACAATGTGTTTATACTGCAAAAATATACAGTATCTGCTGCTGCACTTGCATGATCGCTTCACTAATAATACAGGTACAGTATACTTCGGCTCTAGTTGATTTGAGTAGAGTCGCTTTTGATTATACGTCAGTTTTTTAAAAAATAAACAGAAAAAAAATCAAGTTTAGTCCATTTTACTCAACTTCACGTTGAATTCAGAATAGTTTATGCACGCTAAGCTTTTGTTCCTTATAATTTAATCCTTGAGTAGTAGAAGAAAACACTTCAAGGACCTTTCAACAAGTTTTTTAAGGTTCTTATTTTATTATTCAATTATAAATTGACATAATGTATGGGAAACATTGCCAAATTGTATATCTATATTTAGACTTTTGTTCTGAACCATATTAAAAAATAAAATTTATTTATTTGTGACTTTAAAATAGATTCATATGTACCTTATATTATTGAAAATGCATTCAGAAATAAAGTACATAATAGAACTGGGAACAGTTATTTCGGGTTCAGCCTGGACACAGGTTATTCGACAAACATCATTTTTCTGCTTACGCTTTGTCTCCTGGAACAATTAACGACATAGAGTTTGGAATTTTGTACGTTTGGAATATTGTACGTTTTGTAGTTTTATGATCAATTAAATAAATCAACCAAAGCTGATGTACAGTGTCAATAAAGAAGCATTGAAAAATATGTGTCCCAGTCATTGTAGAGAGTGCACAAACAGAAACTTTGACTGATACTTGGGGAACATGATAGGAGAGAGAAACAAAGGAGCACATAATTCTAAACCATGATTGCAGAAACTACAGAACGTCATAAAGAAGGATCAGGTATCTGGCTTTTGTGCATGTGAGTGTTGTGTTTCAAAACCTTTCTGAGGCTTTGCATGCGTATGGATATCAAAAGGCCTTACAGCAGCCTACTTTTGGAAAAATCCATAATTGCTGCAATTCATTTCAGTCAGTCACAACTCACATTTTTAAACATTCTGCAGCAGCTGTAAAATGTAGTGTGTTTTGAATTTGCTGTCTCCTTGCTTATAAATCAATTTTCACAGATAGGTTTAGACGATGATGAGGAAGAGCAGTTAAATAAACTCAAAAACCCCCTAACCGGAGCCTTGGGGTGAGCCCAATGGTGGTGGCAGAGGGGTTGAAGTTGCAGTAGCATAGCACCATCACAGACCAGGTGCAGACACTGCATTAGCATTTAGATTTTGTTTGTTTGTTTTTTACCTGCAATGAAAAGTGCCGTCAGATTTTTGTAACAATAAGCAGGGGAAAGTCCACGAACTATGACAGGGCTTGGCGAACCCATTGTTGAACAGATACTCAGATACTGTGACTTGTTCACTGAGTGAACAATGGTATGTGTGTTGCCCAAAAGGTGTAGCAGAACTGACACAGATTTTGTGCCCTATCACATTCATACATGATGGCACATCCCCAAATAATGGGCAAGAATTATCTTTGTATTGAGGCAAATAAGATGGTTGTGACTGAAGGTTTCAGTCAGAGTTGTGGTGCCACTGTATTCGTCACTATAAAAGTTAGTTCATCATCAGTGGGAATGCTGACAAATAATTGTGTTTTTGCAACTGTCAAAGTGTATATTTGTGAGCATGCAGGAGACAGCGCACATTCACACATCCACACACACTCAGACCACAACCTGGTGTACGTCCACACCCAGTACACCCCCCTGGTCCAAAGACAGGCAGTCTCTACACGCACCATCAGGAGATGGACTCCTGAAGCAGAGGAGACTCTCAGAGACTGCTACAACACCACAGTCTGGGACGTACTGCTGGGTGGACATGGCGAGGACATCGATGGGATGAACCACATCTCACGGACTATATCAACTTCTGTGTAGATGTGGTCGCCCCCACCAAGACAGTTTGGTGCTATCCAAATAACAAGCTGTGGATAACACAGGACGTCAGGGATGTCCTCAACAGGAAAAAGAAGGCTTTCAGGATGAAGAATGAGGAGGAGATGAGAGAAGCACAGAGAGAGGTCAGACGCTGCAAACAAGAGGCCAAAGACTCTTCACTATACCCATACTTAACTAGGCCTGTTAATTTTTTTTATTTCTATGCCTATTTATGATTTTCTATTTATATATTCTTGATGGGTTATTTATTACTCTTTCAATTTGGTGTTGTACTACTTTCTATGTGCTGGTGCTTTCTGTGTGCTTTATCTGTTTTGTGTACTCACTCTGCTGTGTGCGAAGGAGAAATTAATTTCACTTACGGAACCTCCTTAAGGGATAAATAAAGTTATACTCTACTCTATGTTGATCATGGAACCCTATGATGCTGGCAAGGGCAGACTCTCCGCTAGTGCACATTTTGGTGGTAGTAACAAATTCTGAAAGGGGACCTTTAAAGGCTGAAGTGGAGAAGGAGCCTGTGATTAAGTCAGCTCGCCTCAATAGAGGGGCAAATGATAATCAGAAAAGTGTTGTGAACAGACTATACATCGCCCTTCAAACGACCAAAGGCAGGGAGGCAAAAATGGTTTTTTTAAATTTTGTCTAATCCCTGAAGGGAAATTAAGAGAGCACACTCTTCAATCAAACGCATACATGCATATTAGTGTGTTTTACAGTGCCCTGTAAAACACACACACACATGCGCACGCGCGCGCGCACACACACACACACCCACACACACAAGGGGGCCTGTAAGCATGCAAAGAGAGGTAGAGCGGCAGGCAGCTCCTTCCTAGGGAGCCCAAGATGAGCAACTCTTAGAGGGGGACGGTGCCTTGCTCAAGAGCGCCTCGGCAGTGCTCGGGAGGTGAGGTGGGGAGGTGACACCTCCCACTGTCAGCTCACACTCTGGGTGGATGGGCGGGTGCGGGAATCGAACCGCCGATCTTGGATCATAGGACTACCCTCTCTACTGCTGAGCCACTGCTGCCCCTAAATGGGCCAATTATTAAATGAGACATTTAATGTTTAGGGGAACAACTCGTCCCTGACTCTGCTCCAGGTTTGAATCCTTTCTGGTGAATTGGTCAATCTAAATTGTCTGCATGTGTGGGTGTAGTGAGTAAGTGCTTGTTTGTCTTTTGTGTGGCTCCACAATGCACTTTCAATGCAGCCGGATCATACCCTGCCTCTTACCCTATTCAGCTGGTGTGTGTGTGTGTGTGTGTGTGTGTGTGTGTGTGTGTGTGTGTGTGTGTGTGTGTGTGTGTGTGTGTGTGTGTGTGTGTGTGTGTGTGTGTGTGTGTGTGTGTGTGTGTGTGTGTGTGTCCCAGCACACCCGTGACCTGCAGAGCAGAAAAGCAGCCATAGACAAGTTAATTATGGTTTTCTTGTCTACAAGAAAATGGATGGATGAATATTAGAAAAAAACCCTAGTTTACTAGGTTCTGAGTAGAGAAAATATAGTTTTTAATCTTCAGGAGGGGAAAAAATCATGAGAAATAGAACTTTGAGGACCAAAATAGAGTACGAGGCTCCAAGTGAATAGAATCTGATCACTGGTAGCTGGTCATAAGAGATGGGCAACTATCAGCCGGAAGAACGTGACGATGGACTATATAGCAGGACCAGGAGTAGATGGTTGCAGCATTCACGCCAGCAGGGATGGCAAATTGTATGGTAATGGCTGATAATGATCAAGAATCCAACATGCTATTTAAAAGGCTCTGTTCTGTTGGAAGTCAATTTCTGGGAGGAACAAGAGGCATGAAGCCACATGAGACTGAAAAAAACAGGTCTTGTCGAGCCCTTGAATGTCCATGGCTGCTCACAAGGCAAACTCTTTGTGTGTGTCTGTCCTTCAACAAAAGGTGTGGTTACCATGCAAAAAAACCCCTTGTTATATGGATAAGGGACTACAATGTTGGGAAGCTAAAAGGGTGGAGTGTGTCTGCAATTCAGTAGGATCCAAAATAAGTTAAAAGGTTCTGCTGTCAGCATCCAAGGTCTGTGAGGAACAAGTTGTGAAATTGTGAAAAGAAACATTTTTTCACACAACCGTCTGTTGTGTCACTAGAGTTTAACAACATCCTATTTAAAAAAAAGTCTGGCCTAAGTTTTGAGCAGACAAAATGGAGTATTGCACCTAAATAAAATTATTGAAAAAGAGATCTTTGAAGGGCATTTTCTGGCTGCAGGGGCAGGGTTTGAGCATTAGAGGGAGGTAGAGAGGTATTGATGGGTGAATGTAGGCCTCTTGCAAAGTTTTGCAGTCACTTCACGCTGATTCAGTGTTTTATTCCACCTCTGCCTTTCAGCAACCAGCAAATAATTCTAGAGAGACACCAAACTTCATCAGTGCGAGCCCTCCTACAGACGTCACGCTCAAATGACATTGTCAAAGCAACAACCAGCGTCACACCTGCTCTGGATCGACTAAAACGATTAGAGCCAAGTTCCCAATGTTGGACCGAAACAGAGAGGAAGAGGAGAAGGGAGGCTGAAGATTTTGTTGCAGCAGATGAAGGATAGTGGTGCATCTCCATCCATCTCTTTTTCTACCTCAAACATGAAATAAAGAGACTGAGGTTTTTATGTTTGAAAGGAAAAATAATTCCTGTAGTACATTTGTTCTTTTTAGCCTTTTTTTTTTTTTAACCTAATTCCATTGAGTTCCAAGATGCCTTTTACAGGGGAGACCTGCAAAGAAGGGAGCAGCATAGTTATACACATACAAGACAATAGATGACATAAAATTAACATTCAAAAGACAATAGTGATCACAGAAAACACTTGCACAAACCAAAATTTCACCTGAGCCTTAAAGCTCAAGATGAAGGGAGAACCTAAATTATGTATTGAGTCCAAATTGAGTTTATATTCTGCGTAGAATAAATTACAAATTACCCATATCTTAGAATTTGTAACTTCTTAGCATCAGTTGTTAAAGAAAAATGTCAAGTTTAGCTTTTGAGTTCATTCAGATGAAATGAGCTAATAAGTTTAAATGCTCCTGGTTTTACTCCATAAGGTTTCTTTTGCTTGTAAATGCATCTAAATTTTAGACATTTATTTTATCTTAAACAAGATTTATGCACTTGAGCTTATATAACCTCTTTTTATGATGACCAAGAGTAAGTTACATTCAGTAAAGTAGTTGATGGAACACTAATCAAAATGAAAACTGTACAGTATGCTCTATATAAAATACTGCTATTTTAATATTAATTTACTTCGATAATACTTTATGTGAATTGCTGTTACAGTGATTATCACTTGTTTTAAAAATTATGTAAGTCCTGTTAGGCACTATAATCGCTATGATTGCGTATCATATCGACTTTAGAAAATATAATAACTAATTCCTGAATAAAGTGTTTTAAACATTTAAAATAAAGATATTTAAATATAAAGTATAAATTTGGGGATTACAACTGTGTATGTTTTGCTGATGTTTCATTTTTTCTCCTATACAAACAGATTTTCCTCCTGTGAAAAACAAATTGTAATTCATTGGTTGGAGAAGTGGGATTGGGGGTCTTTCCCAGCTAAAACGATAAAGCCTTTCATTTTAGAAGCTCCAATGGTGGGGCTATTTTTCTCTCTTTTTCATTTAGTGAAGCAATCCCCTTATCATCGTCTCTCAGCATGTGGAGAGAGTGCTTATCTTCACGAGCCAGAAGAGTGAATCCAGTTCCCTCAGGAATGATCCCCAGACAAAGACGACCCCCGGGGACATTGATTCCAAGTCTCTCTGCCTCTGGACAGCTACAGCCAGTACCGGCCAGTCACCATCAATAAGCTGCCAGGTTTTTTTTGTTTTTTTTTAATGTCTCTCCCTTGTCTCCTTGGCCTCAGCCTTCTAAGAAGCAAACAAAGAGACAGACTAAATGGTTTGTTTTATAATGGCGCAGGGACAAAAGCCTTTCACATATGTAGGCTAGGTAAATAGCAGTGTAATGGTACAGTAACTACCCCTGACCACACTGAAGCCCTGGACTGAATGGGAAAGGAGAGTTACTGTGGGAATTAAGAGACTGTTAAAACAAAACCCACCTTTTGGGTTTCGATCCTCCTCTGGATGCTGCCATAAAGGTCAAAAGGCTGCTATCTTTAATTACAGGAGGGATTACAGGAAAAATTATGCATCCCTGATGAAAATCATTCTCAGCAGAAGTAACGTTTTTGACACAAAAGCTAACTGCAGCATTAAACAGATAAGGCAATAAAGAATAAGGCCTCTTTGTGTAACCATTGGTGAAAGCAGTGACATCACATTGATTCCCTCCACCAAATCAAGCAAACACAGTGATCACTTTAAAATAACGTACAAGTAAGAGGTGATAAATATATCCTCCCTTTATATGAAACAGATAGTATTACCATTTTTCTTCTGCTACAGATAAAATGAATTTAACTGGATTTTATCACCCTAAATGTTCTGAACCATTACATTTTTGGACAAATTACTTGTTAATTAATTGTTCTGAAATTAATTTGGAAGCACAGATATGGCAGATTAAAAGTAACTTTATTTTGACCGTTAATTGGACATTAAATCCATGATTTTTAAAAAAAATTTATTTAACAGGACAGAAAAAAGAAATCACTGATTCACTGTTTTATTACAGTATTAAAAAGCAAAAACAAACAATCTCATTTAAATTAAATGTACTATACCCAGAATTTGTCAGAACAATTCACTATTTGTGATTCAATAATTGGTCAACAAACATCTCACAGATGTCTACATCTGCAGTGTTGTGGTTAATGTACTGTAAGTAGTAAAAATGTTTTCAGGCACAATGATGCATTTTCTTTAATATTGTGTATTAATGATTATGTATTTTTTCATTTAATGGATAAAATTTTTTTTTTGAATGATTGACTAGGGCAGTAAAAATTAATTGACCAAAATATAAAAACTAATTAAAACCAAACATATATCTTGCATCATACCTAGTACACTTGTACGATTATGTATAAAACATACACACAGCTAACAGAAAATTTGCTTAACACCAAATGTTACCCTTTTCTTAAAAATAGGTGGAAGATGTTACCATGCAAACAACGAATGCAAATTTCCACATAGCAACAAGCATCGCTCCAGCAAACAATTGATGTGTATGCACCATTTGCTAAGCTTTGCCTAAAAAAACAACAGTACACTCTCAAGACCAAGCTAAACAATCTTTCACCAAAACGAACAAAAACAATTGTTAGAAATTCAAAAGGCTAAAAAAATAACCATTACCTTTGAAATTCTCCACTGGAAACTTGTGAAGTTTGTGGATGATACAAATGTCAGTGATACCGTCCTGTGACTTCTCAGGAAGTTCAGCCTGCCTCAGGAGCTGCTGGTCATTCAGTCATCATTCAGCCTGTCCTGTGCACAGCAATAACTGTCTGGTTTGGATCTGTCACAAAACAGGTTGTTAAAAGGCTCTGTTCTGTTTTAATTTCTGGGAGGAACAAGAGGCATGAAGCCACACGAGACTGAAAAAAAAAAACAGGTCTTGTCGAGCCCTTGATGTTGACCCAGGACCAGAAATGGTTCATGGCCAAGAGCCTCAGCATTCTGGACTAAATCTCTTCAATCTCCTCTTCTCTGGTCGGTGTAGCAGAATCCTTTGTGCTTACCTTTTGTTAATGTTATCTTTATCCTATTTTCACAACTTAAAATTACCAACACCACCATTACTCTGTGAGAAAAGTTAAACCAGTATCATATTCCTTATTTGTATGCAAAAAACTTCGCCAAAAAATCTGATCTGGATTCTGATTCAAATTATAGTTAGAAATTCAGTCTTCTTAGTATACAATAATATAAAATGGAGACAAAAGGAACTCTTGAGTAGCTGCCCCTCATAATTTATCATTTAACTTATAAAAATAATAACCCGTTATTATTTAAATAGCCATTTGTTTCCCTAAAGCCATTACAGTGCGCCCTCATTATTCGCGGTTAATGCATTCCAAGAACCACACGCGAATAACGAATTCCGTAATATAGCGATGAACTATTTATCTTATTATATACGGTAATTTAAACATTCATGAACTCTCCACATACTGATATTAAACCACCTTCTATCTGTATTACATCCCACGTCTTATCAACTGTTTAAAGCACTTTTGTGCCTCATGAAAGTCCGAGACTCACGCAACCGAGCGCACTTCTGTATGCCATCAACCAATAGAATGTGCGTACGCTATCACATGACTACCTACCAAAATCCGCGATGAGGTGAAGTGGCGAGTCTTGATGCGCAAATGCATGAGGGTGCACTTTATATAACTGTTTCAGGCCCATGTTAAATCTGCAGCACCAGTCATATGTCTAGAAAATGTCCATAGTTCCTCACACACTGCTGTGTATGAGGAACTAGAGTGATAGTCATCTCATTCTGTCATATAGAGGCCCACAGGATGCCGGCATACCAAGATGCTGGGACTTGGTTTAATAGGAGAAATTCCACAATTGGTTCCTTAGCTTGTTGTGCATATTCTTCATCTTCAGCGTTCAGGTGGATTCTTCAACTGGGGAAAATTTCCCTCAGCGAGTGTGTCAGCAGTCAGAAGAGACTGGATGGAGCTAGAGAGAAGGGCGCCTGGCCTGCAGGTGCAACCTCTTGGACTTGCAGGAGGGCCAATGAATGGACGATTCAGAAAATGGCCTCCATCGGGCCTGTTCTCCAGGCCCAGGGCTAATCCCGGACCCTAATCGGATTATGTAAATCTTGCTTAACACAAGGACTTTTATCGAAGGCTGCATCTTTGAAACAACACTTGAAGGGTGTAAAAAGGACAGTGACAATTGGTTAAACTAGACTTGTTTTATTATCTGAATGGACGTTAAAAGTGGGAGGCAGGGAAGGGGGAGAAAGAGGAGTGAGGAGAGGTTGGAGAGAGGTGAGTCAGGATGCTGTGCTCACCCTGTTTCCTCTGTAATTTATGTGTGGCCCCATGGAATGGCTCAACAAGATTACCATAGTCATAACAAAACCCATATTGTTTGACTGTCAATCTGGATATGGTATTTTTAGCTTTTGTAGCCAAATCAGGCTGAATTCAATAGCAGAGTACCCAGTGATATCAAGGTCTTTTCCACTGTGGAGGATAAGGTGGGTTGTCCCTGTGTAATGTCAAAGAAAAGAAAAGAGCAAGTATCTACAGCAGTGAGAGAAGGATCAGAGAGATGAACGTCTCAGTTTCACTTCAATGGCAGTTTGTCATCCATAGAGCAAACCTGTAAGGATTAATTGAGCAATGAATCATCGAAGCAGCACAAATGGTCACTTAAAAAGTGGTTGAAAGCCACCAAAAATGACCCAGAATCCCTTCAAATCCACAGAAACATCTATGACAGTCACAGAAAGCAAAGGTGTGTGGACAATTTCATCACAAGGCCACCTGCCTTGGTTGCAAAGGATCAGGAGGAGGTGGTGTTCAAACACCAACCACACACAATGCCAGAGGCTCCACGACAGCACACGTCACACAATAGGGTTCACTCTGCTATAAAATGTGAGATGCGAGCATGCCGCAGTCTTACCCTCTCTCCCTGCTCCCCATCCCTCCCTCCCTTATACTCTTTTTCATACTCTTGTCTGTCACTCTTGCCTTCCTCACACATAAGGATCTCTGAGTAAGCATGAGAAGACTCATCTGAATGGACATTCACACCGGAGTCCTGGACAACTGATGACCTGACAAGGACGCCCCTGCAACTGATATTTCAACACATATACAGGTGAGAAATCCGTTATATGTTTAAAGATTTCTGTTTTTGTCTGGATAACATTGAAACAATTCATTAAAAAAAAGTGCATAATGTGAGGTGATATTGTATATTTATGGAGACCAGTCTCTATTTAGCCTTTGTCCACAAAGTCAATTAAAAATGTATTTAATAACAGGTAACACCCATAATTACCATTTGATAACATACATACTGTAACTAATTATTTATTTATAATACACTATAATTTAGTGTTAACATACAATTATAATTACTCATTATCTATGACAAATAACAGCTTACATTTTATTGTACTATATTACATTAAATATGGTAAGAGGAGAGGATGATTGTCTAGAATGAGAGAATATCTGTGGACATTTTTTGCCGAGACACAAAATTATTTTCATTATTGATAAATCTCTTGATTATTTGCTTGAGAAATTACTTTATCTGTAATACGTATATAATAAAAATAAAAATACTCAAATGAGACATCAGATATCTTGTTTTGTTCACTTGAGAGTTCAAAATCCAAAAACATCCAGTTCTCTCTCATGTATGACAAAAAAGTAAATATTTAACATTCAAAAAACTTGGAAGTGGTGCATGATTGCCATTTTGCAATCAAAGCATTGTTAAAATAGTTGCAGAGTAATTTTCTCTGGGTTGACTGTTGCAGGTCCGCTCTGCGCCATGACCAGGAAGGTGTTCACCAACACAAGGGAGAGGTGGCGCCAGCACAATGTCAACACGGCTTTCGCTGAGCTCCGCAAGCTCATTCCCACCCATCCTCCGGAGAAGAAGCTGAGCAAGAATGAGATCTTGCGTCTGGCCATGCGCTATATCAACTTCCTGGTGCAGCTGTTGGAGAACCAGAGCGGTCAGCCAGCCAGCCACTCTCCTACCTCCCTGCTCACGTTTCTCAGAGGAAACATGGAACAACTGCAGTCCCCTCCACTCTCCTGGGCCCTGACCAGTGACACAGAAGTTCCCTCACCTGGATCCAGCTGTGACAGCTCTGAGGCCTGGTAGAACCACAGTAACAAATTATAAAACATACAACCTCTTATGTGGAGTTTCTTACATTTTTGATGGGTTCAAAAACTGATTGCCTCTGCAGTTTGCCACCATGTGTAACAAAAATATTTGATTGCGAAAGCTGTAGATTCTTGTATTTGTGGATTCCAAATATGGCTGAATATCCGCCTCCACACTGATCACTGCTGTAATATGATTTGTAGGTGAAAATTAATTTGCATTTTGAAAGGATGTTTAAAACTTTGGATGTAAAATATTAACTCTAAGTCTCCATGTTAATATTTCCGGTTCCCTGGGACTAATTTAGTTTTGCAATGAGGGGCTGTTTTTGCTGACGAGGAAAATGGAGAGGATTAAGGAATTTCTCATTCCAAGCAATAGATTCAGCACTGCATTTGAATAGATAATGGCTCATCCAGTTCTGCAAAATAGCCGAAGGCACTTTTTGAAAATCGACATGCTTTTCTTTCTTGAGGACTAAATCTAACCTTTTTTCTTCTTCTTTTTTTTCATTTAACAAGGTTATGGGACTTCAGAACATATTTATTTCTGGAGGTTTTCCTGTTTGTCTTGCTTTTACACTTTGTTTCTGTTCATTTAGAAATTGTGGTACTAAGGATTGGGGGGAGGAATTTTGATAAAACAGACAATCTTCTTTCAGTGATTAGATACTTCACGTAAATGTGTTTTCATTTAACTATTTCATAAAGTTTTGTAAAACAAGCATGTCATACAGCCAAAGACTATGAATATTTTGTCTTCTGCAAAGATTGTGTTTATTATCTTCTTATATCAGTTTTGTAAGTTATTTTGCTTGCTTATGACTATACAGTGTTATTTATTTGAACTATTTATTTAATAAATTATTTGTTTATGAAAATATGTATTACTCATCATTTCATAAAAATACTTTTACACCACTAAATTTCAAAGAAATATTTATTATTTATTGATATAATCTAAAATACTTTATTTCCACTTAAATAAAAATAAAGTAGATATACTCAAATCAACCCCAGTGTAATGCATAAAGGAAATGACAAAATGAAAAAAACAATTTTTGTAAAATTGCACCGGGAGTAAATAACAACCACAACATAACAACAAAATAATTGAATCCTTCATGAGATTAAGAGATGCATTAGCACAGATACCAAATTATTTCCTTACTATAAAAGATTGAATGTTGATTACATTGAACGCAAACTGCAAAAACCACAATTCCAACATGAACTGGAGCGGACTGTTGAAACACTAAGGAAATTATTTCACAGGAACTGACCTGAAGTTAAGAGCAGGGCTGTTGCCTCTTTATTCATGCTCGATAAGCCCAAAAACGTTTGTACACAGTCTTGAGATGACCACGCAGACACAAAGCTGACCTCTGCACTCTGTCCACTGACCAGAGGTCTACTAGAAAGTGACAGCTTAACTTGTGACCCCAGGGTCTGAGGTTACTCTAAGTCCGCTTGACCAACGTGCAGATGGAGCTTTGCAAAGGAAACGGTCACTTTGTTGCTGCACATGGTATCTAGTAGCACCAAAGTCATAACTATAAAATATAAAGGCAAAAAATGAGACAAGAAATATAACACACCCAAGAAATTGATTCCTGTATTTTTTATTAACTAATCCTTGTATTTTTTATTAATTTAATTGAGTAATTGCTTAGTCTATAAAATGTAAAATAATAGCAATCACCCATGGTCCAAAATTAATTATTCACATTTGTAATTTTGTATGACCAATATACTGAAAGACAAAAACTGTTCACACTCACAGTGTATATAAACAGACACAGATGCTCACACTGAGGAACCTGCAAAGAGCAAACATTTGGCATTTGTTTGATAAATATCGTTCATATAAATATTGTTCATTTCCAATTTTTTGCCTGTTAATTTTTTTTACCTCATCATTTAAGGAGCTGTTTATTTCATTTCTTGTTGCAATATTATCAGTCATGTTTACATTTAAACCGAGGTTTGACATTTATATGCCTTGTCTATTGTGACAGTAGAAAATGTGCCCCAATTCCAGACAAAAAGCTGCAACAAACTAAGCCGTAGAGTAAACACTGAGATGGTTTTGGCTGCTTTCACACTGGCTGTTAAACTCTGTGTAAAAGGTGATGCTGTGTAAAAGGGGCTTGTGGGTAATGGTGTGTAAATGGAGCAGAGGGCAGCTGGACACACTGACTGGAGGCCTGTGGGAACTGACAGGTGACTCTTTGTAATCCTGAAAAAATACGCTATAAATCATATTGTACCGACGCACAGAAAACAGCTGTATAGTAGTCGATCTCTGCCAAAACACTGTGAGAGGTGTTTACCTCTTGTGTAATTACATGGTGAATTGTGCAATTTCATGGCTAACTAAAATAAAATGAGATTTAATATCACAACCGTACAAAGTATGTTATGTTCACACCCTTGTGTTCAATTATTCATTCATCATCTGGAACCAAGTAGGGATACATATGACATACATGCTGTCAGAGTGTGAAATGCATTTTGCTGATATACGTTATTTGCAGAAATCATCCAATCACAGAATAAACATTACTCTGACCCCAACGTTCCATCAGGATTGAGAAACTCTGCATTTAAAATAATAACAAATCTGTACATTTCTCATTCCCTCCACCAAATATATTTGCCTGATTGACTATTCCCTCCCGAGTAAGAGGGTAATCGTCTATTGAGAGCACATTTCCTTATCAGCGTCTAGCACACTGTCTGAATCTGCTATCACAATGGCCCAGATCAGTGCAGGCAGCCCCTCACTCTCCCAGCTGAGGCGCCCATGAAAAAGAATTTCTGGAGTTGGGTGCCAACCGATAGGCCCTGAGCTCTTTATCCCCTTAAAGCCAATTCACACTCTGCATGTTTAAATATCTCAGCTCAACCCCTATCCCTCCCATTCCCGTCATGCACTCAATCCTCCCTCCCTCTTTGCTTTTGCTCTCACTCTCACCAAGTCCAAACATGGACTGCCATCGGTCCCGACCTGCAGACTGAAGGGTGGGTGGGATGCAGGTGCAGGCCGGTTGGAGGGTGAGAGAGGAGGGGAGTCCCCCATTGTTGAGATGGACAGCACCCTCTTTCCTCTGGAGCACCCTCTGATGGGGGAGCCCACTGACAATCAAACATCCTAATCTGATTATGCAAATATCTACTTCAAAAAGCAAAATGCTGTAACCCTTACCCTGTGGTGGAAAGACAGTCAGGAAAGCAGTAGGAATGTAGAAAGAAATTTAAATACAAAATTAGACTCAATACTTCCAGCATTTTGTACACAATATCTTAATAAACATAGTTTCTCCCCCACCCTATGTGTCACGACTGCAGACCTGAGAACAATGCAGTATACTTACAAACTCTGAATGGCCACTGACAGGGCACTGAATTCAGATTCAAATTCTTTTTGTTTTTCCAGGAGTTCCTAAAGCCTACGTCAAAATGAATCTACCATGTTAATGAGGGGGACAAAGTACCCAGTTAAGATTTAAACACCCAAGTAGTTGGATGTGACATTTCCCAAGAGTAACGCAGCCTCAACGCTACTCGCTGCTGAAGGCATGGAGGACAACCCAGCCCCCACCTCCAAATATTCACACTGAGCCGACCCCTCTGACCTCAGCCAGTTTTTGAAATCAGCTGCTTCCTTTTATTGGTAAATTCAAGACTCACAGACTGCAGTCGTGCTACTGACACTATGAGAAAGAGTTAGCTCAATCGGCTAACATGCTCATGATGTTAGCACGGAGATTCAGTAAACTAATTATATTTTACAGGATTACAATTTCTAGCAATTTCTCACAATTTCCTTTAAGTTGATTACATACATTACATTTATATTATTAAAATAATTCCACTCAACATCTCAGTTAAGCATGCTACTCTGATTTAAAAAATCACAGTAATCAAAGTATTTGACCCACTGTTCTTGCTACATGATGAGTCTGCAAATCCAGAACGTGTTTAGGTTGTATTAAACATTAATTTGAATCCATTCAATATCTGTTGTCACAATGTAACGTACAGCAAATATAATAACTTTCACAACTCTTAAAATTTGCCTATTGACGATTGTCAACTTATATTTTGAATACAAACACACAAGCTTATGTATCATTAAATAGAATAATGGTATCTCTAAAAACACAACACACTTCTTGCGGTCTTGAACAAGCACCCGAGTTCAGACACCACTTCCTCTTTTCTCTCACCCACATTACATAACAGGGTTAGAATCTGATTGGTTAAAAATGTTCAGGAAGTAGCAGGAAAGGAAGGATCAGAATTCTGTTCTTACTTTAGATATGTGGATTTCAAGGGTAGCTTAGAATTTATACCAGTTATTAAAAACAATTACAGCCATTTTACCTTTTCTTTTCACCATACTCTAACAAGGGAAATTACATAATGAGTCATACCGTAAAGAGTTCAACTTAGTTCATGCCTTTTTTTCTTTTTTTTTCAAATCGAAGGAGATTGTTTCCCTGACAAACACCATGAAGGTGAGTCAGAGTCTCTCTGTTTGCATGCTGCTGCTACTTTGTATGACATGGAGCATGAATGGAGAGAATGTTTTGGTGTGGTACACCGAAGGCAGCCACTGGATTAACATGAAGCCAGTGCTGGAGAAGCTGATCGACAGGGGACACCAGGTGACAGTTCTGGTCCCAAGTTCATCACTGTTTATGAATGCCAGTGAGCCTGCACGATTTCACTACGAACCCTTCAATGTCTCTGTATCAGTGGAGGTCATGGAGGCATTCATGGAAGAATTCCTTCACTTCCTCATATATGAGGTGGATAACTTGAGCTACTTGCAAATATTCTTCAGATTCATGGAGCTCGTGAACTTGAATTTTGAGAATTCTTTGAAGTATTTGGATGGTGTGCTGAAATCTGACACCATTATGAAGAGGCTGAAGGAGAGGAAGTATGACCTACTCCTAGCTGACCCCATCTTCCCTGGCAGTGATTTAACAGCAGAGATTTTGGGCATCCCCCTGATCTTCTCCTTGCGTTTTTCTCTAAGCAACAACTGGGAGAGACATTGTGGTCAAGTACCTGCTCCACCTTCTTTTGTCCCTGGTGCTATGAGTAAACTGACTGATAAGATGAACTTCTTGGAGAGAGTGTGGAATTTCATCTTCTATGCAACACAAGATTTGTTGTTGAGTAACACTTATTGGAACAGATTAGATGAATATTATTCAAAAGTCAGAGGTGGGTAACAACAAGTAACACATTTTTATGGGCAGCACATTAAATCAATTAAATTGAATGTACAGCCCATAAGTACAATCAAATTTTGATTTGATTACAATAACATATAACAAATAAATGCTCCCCAACTTATCTACGTCATTGGTGATACTTTGAAATGAATGACTGATTCATTGTTTGTGACAGGAACTCCAACCAGTGCCTGTGGCATTATGGGTAGAGCAGACATGTGGCTGATTAGAACCTACTGGGACTTTAATTTCCCTCGTCCTTTCCTCCCCAACTTTAAATTTGTTGGTGGGATTCACTGCAGACCTGCTAAACCTTTACCAGAGGTAAGTCTGTCTCCACCGCCACAAGCTGATTCATGTTTTATTACAACTCCCATTTTTCTGACCACTACAATGATGAAAATGCACAATTAAAGTGAAAGTTAAAGCCATCCCAGGTTGAGTTGTATGAGAAGTAATGTTTCCATCTTACAGGATATGGAAGAGTTTGTGCAGAGTTCTGGAGATGCTGGCATTGTGGTCTTCAGTTTGGGATCGTATATCAAAAACATCAGTTCAGAAAAGGGAAACATCATAGCCTCGGCCCTCGCTCAAATTCCACAAAAGGTTAGATGTTTATGAGAAATTGCACATTTCATAAGGCTTTGAAACCAGGTAAGTCCCAGCATAATAAAATAAATATATTATAGAAAAAATACACAATGGGAACACAAACATGAAAGAAAAAAAGCAACCAAGTGAAAGGTTTGTACTGGACTTACAAATAAAAGATTAATACTGTAGTGCAAATAAAAAAGATTGTAGCATAGCATAGGAGACTGTGACGTGAAACTTATAGATAGATAGATAGATAGATAGATAGATAGATAGATAGATAGATAGATAGATAGATAGATAGATAGATAGATAGATAGATAGATAGATAGATAGATAGATAGATAGATAGATAGATAGATAGATAGATAGATAGATAGATAGATAGATAGATAGATAGATAGATAGATACTTTATTAATCCCGGAGGAAATTGTATTATGTATGTATTCATCTGATTCCAACAAAGATACACACACACTTACACGCATACAAGCATACATACATACATACAAACACATCTGTTATCAGCCAACTGTACACAGGTAAACTGAGGGCTCAGGTCAAATAGGGCAGTATAGCATCAGAGTAGAAACATTGTAATGACCATATATTTCTTTCTAGCTTTATCACCAAATCTGGACAATAAAATAGGCAGACAGAATCAATGAAATGTTTAAGAACATACTAAATAATGAAATCAGTGATTTAACAAATCTCATTCAGTGGATTTCAAGTGAATCCCTAAAACCACAAGTTAATTACCAAAGATAAGGTATTTCCCAAATAAAAATATATTTTTATAACAAAATATTTTTCCCCGTGTTTTAGGAAAGAACTGCTATACAGTTCTGTTGTATAGCAGTTCTTCCAGTCAAAAGGAAAAAAAAAGAGTTTGACCATTGTTTGCAGGTGCTGTGGAAATACAGTGGAGAAAAACCAAAGTCCCTGGCTGTCAACACTAGAACGTACAGCTGGATCCCTCAGAATGACCTACTGGGTAAGTTCCACTAAATCAAAACCCTGCACAACAGGCCTTTGAGACAATAGACATCATGACTTAAACTTTTACAGTGGTAAGAAAACGTTTGGGCACCTCTGATAGTTTTCCAGATTTTCCTTTATAAATGACTGGTTGTTTGGATAAACAATTACAGTTAAATATATCATATAGCAGATGAACACAGTGGTGTTTGAGAAGTGAAATGAAGTTTATAGGATTTACAGAAAGTGTGCAATAATTATTTAAACAATGGTAGGCAAGTTCATAAATTTGGGCACCCCAAGACAAAAATTACATCAGTATTTAGTCGAGCATGTTTTTGCAGAAATAACAGCCTTTCTATAGCTTCCAATGAGGGTCTAAATTTAAATCTAAGGTATTTTTTACTACTGGTCTTCACAACATTTCTCTAGTTCAGTTAGTTTGAAGGTTGCCAGCATGATCAGCTCGCTTTACATCACACCAAAAATTCTTGACAATATTCAGGTCAGGCAGTGAGATGGCTTTTCCGGAACATTGTATTTGTTCCTTTGCATGAATGCCTTAGTAGAATTTGAACAGGTGTTTAGGGTCGCTGTCTTGTTGATGTATCCAGCCCAAGTGTAACTTCAACTTTATCTGATTCTTAAACATTGGTTGCAAGAATCTGTTGATACGGACTGGAATCCATCCAACCTTCAACTTTAAAAGGATTGCCAGTTCCTGCACTGGACACACAACCCCACAGCATGATGGAACCACCACCAAATTTTACTGTGTGCAGCAAGTGTTTGTTTTGGAACGCTGTTTTCTTCATCTGCCATGTGTGCCTCTCCCTGTTATGTCCAAATAACTCAATTTTAGTTTAATCAGTCCAGAGCACCTCATTCCAAAATGAAGCTGGCTGTGTTCTTCTATTTCCTCACTACGTTCCTTACAGTGGAAAGTGACAGCTGAAATTTTTGAGATAACTTTTTGCATCCCTCTGTTAAACCATGATGTTGATCAATTTTTGTTTTCAGGCCATTTGATGGTTGTTTTGAGGCTCCCCTGTTGGCACTCTTTATAGCAAATGCAAAGAGGACAACAGCTTACAATTGGCCACAGTAAATATCCCTTCTCATGATTGACTTCACCTTTGTATGTAGGTCAAGGGACAATGAGCTTACTGAACAAATTTTGCATTCCAGTAATTAGTGCTACAGTTATTCAGATCAATAAAACAACAAGGGTGTCCAAATTTATGCAACTGGCAACTTTTGTTCAAATAATTATTGCACAGTTTCTATAAATCCTATAAACTTCATTTCACTTCTCAAACACCACTGTGTTTGTCTGCTACATGATATATTTAACTGAAATTGTTGATCAGAACAACCAGTGACTTATAAAGGAAAATCTGGAAAATTATCAGGGGTGCCCAAACTTTTTCTAGCCACCAAAAATTAAATACGGTGTCCACCAATATGGTTACTGTTTGAATACCTTTCTTACAGTGGATTAAATCAGTTACAGCAGGAGACAATAGATGGATAAAGAATGCTACTCTCTAAAGACGAAGAAGGGAGCAAAGTTGTGTAAGTTTAGATAAAATGGGAATCAGGAAAATTTTGTCCACATGTGAGACACTTCTATCTTGTCTGTTAACTTTGGTACTACATGGTAATAGAGTACAGCAATACAAAAACTGTAATAAACAACAGCATGAATACTGCACTTGCACCAGCATCCAAAGATACTACATTGTTACTATGGTGATTGAATATTAATAATGAGAGAAAAAAATAATTACAATTTGGTATAACAATTTATAGTGCTTAAACTAAAGCAAGTAGTTAAATGAAACATGAGAATAAAAAAAATGCACAAAACAATAATATACCCTTTACACAAAGTACCAGTCCTTGCGTTGTGACCCTTTAATATGTCAGTGTTAAATCTATCCTACCACAAAATCCAAGAGGAAGGGAATCTCTGTTACATTGTTCTGGCTCTCCATCAGAACAATGTGGAGAGCCAGAAGAATCAAGGACCTTCAAGTCTCACACAAGTCTAATGCCCCTCTTGACCACTGACATCCACCCCTCTTCTGGACATCAGCTGTTCTAATAGACGTGGGTGTACCTCCAACATTACAATTTTAACCAAAACCTGACTGCTGATTAGGCCTTGAACGTAAACCATGTTCAAGGTGCAATTAGTCAAAAACAGATCATTCAATAGCCTTAATTCTTTTTTCAGTTAATAGTAGGCCCTTAGAGCCTAAATTACAAACAGTTGAACACTCATATTTAATACAAACTTACAATAACATGAAACGTTTAATTTTTTTTTGCCACAATGTGTAAGATGGTCCAATTAGGGTTCAGGACCATTGATAAGGACCGAACACACAAGCATGGAAAGAGGATTTACTGCGTTTTAATGTGAAAGGTCTGTAAACGTAGCATTAACTCCCCATTGATAACTCAGCAAATATAAGACTATGTGAACAGTTTGCTCTGATGTCAGACTTCACATGGCCTTTTCGGGATTCCTGCAGCATGTCTTCTGTCTTTCATCCTTTCTTTTACCTAAAAAACCAATACAATAAATTTATATCTGTGGGGATGTTCGCGAACTTCGAGACTGCTGACAGTTTTGATCAGGTTTGCAGTTTGTGGCAGCAATGTAGACTATAGGCTACCCATACGAAAACGGTCAAAAGCTGTCTGTTTTTAATTATGAAGGGGGCTTTCAATGTTTGCCAATGTCTGACATACCTCTGCCTCTGCTGAAAATGCATTCATTCATGTAAAACCAGAGGAAGGGAGGGCAATCCCCCCCATCCCTCCTAACAAATGGCATTGCAGATATATGCATAAAATATGTACAGGGTGAGAGGAAGCTGGATGCTCGAGAAAGAACCCACATGGATATGAAAACACCACATACAAAAAGTCCCAGGCTGCTGTGAGGCAGTGGCACTACTCACTTCAACATTATGTCACAAATATTTCTGAAATCCTGTTTTCACTTTATCACAAATAGTACTGAGTGCACTGTGATGACTGAGAAATGAATATATAAAAAGAGCTTAAAGTTGCAACCCAACATGTGGTCTTTGGTGTCCTACCAGGTCATCCCAAGACCAGAGCCTTCATTACCCATGGTGGTGCTAATGGGATTTTTGAGGCTATCTACCACGGCGTTCCTATGGTGGGCATCCCATTGTTTGCTGATCAACCAGAAAACATGATTCATATGAAGGCCAGAGGAGCCGCAACTATCTTAGACTTGAACTCCTTGAAGTCTGAAGACCTGAGGGATGCAATCAACGCTGTCATCAATGACAAATCGTAAGCTTTCTTTCCTCTCTGTTTTCAGTTGCTAATGCCACACACGTATGATTATCACCAATGAGTTTCAGATCACAGCGATTCCCATATTAAACTGGTGGATGGACTTTTCTTTATGTATATTGATTTTCTTGTTCGTGATTAAAGGTTCTAGGCCAATAACTTGGTCCACTTAGTCTTGGGCTGAGAACCGGAGGGTGGCCAGTTCAAGGCCCATATGGACCAAAAAGTAGGGTTGGGCCATGTACTCATTTCAGACGAGCATCCAGTACAGATAAAGCATTTTCGAGGAGTATGAGCACAATACGAGTAAAACTCGTCAATACTCGTGCTCGTGCTGAAGAATCCTCATAACCAGCGGCCCCCAACCTTTTTTGCGCCACGGACCGGTTTCATCAAATACAATATTTTCATGGACCGGCCTTCATGTTCAATAATCGTTAATAATGCCAGGACAGTTATGGTCTAATAATAAATCATCCACAGTGGTTTTATGTAAAATGCAGACATCAACAGACAATAACAAACCTTTTTTCAGAAATGTATAATATCTCTGTAAAATAAATAATTGTAAGAAATATTTATATTAATAACTCGATTCAAGTGACTGCACAGATGAAATTTCTTTTCATCAGTGTAGTCACTTTCATCAATTTATTTTCATCAGTGCAGTTGCAACGGTTGACGTGCATTTGCGACTCCACCTCATCGCATATTTTTGGTCTGCACATTTTGGTCAGCACAGATTTTTGGTACGCACATTCTTTTGGCTGGCGGCATCCGGAAGTGCACCCGTTCTGTCAGTCTCAGATTTTTGTGATACACAAAAGTGCTTTAAACAATCGATTAGAGTGTGGGAAAATGTAATATGGATAGAAGGTGGTTTAATATCAGTATGGGGAGGGTTTATAAATGTTTAAATTACTGTAAATAATAATATAAAGATCGCGATCTCGACTGCGGATTCCTACATCACGTGTGGTTCCTGGAACGCATTAACCGCAAAGAACAAGTGAGTTGATCATCAACTAAAGTGCATAGGACATTTTTGTGACACCAGATGTTCCTAAAGTTATTTAGGTCTTTTGTCATTTTATAGAAACCAGAAGAAAAAGAAGAAGAAGATATAGTGCGAGAATGGAGTTGTGAATCACTGTCGTAAATCACATATTGTGAAATCCTAGCCTCTCTGATTTGCTGGTGCATGTGAGTCTATCCACGTGACAGAAATGGCTTTTACCCTGTTTTTGATAACAGTAAGCCAGTGACCTCACAAACAGCATTGTAAAGAGGACTTGACCTGGTTTAAAGTTCAACTTATTCTATCTTACGAGCATATTATATGATGTTTAATCAATTATATTTTGTTATTAACGGTACCTCACACTGATTTAGGCCACTTGGCAGAGGGAAGAAACTTTAGTGGACTGGAGAAATCATGTATAGCGGGAAAAACAGTGTAGTCAGAATATTTTCTTGTCTAACTCTGTGATTTACATCTTTGGGCTACAGTAATCAGGTGGAAATTTATTTTGTTTTATATTTTTCTGGGTTTGGTTTGACATGCTAGCACTCTAGTATGACATCTAGTACAGAGCCACAGATCCTGCCAGATGAAGTAATGATATTGGGACTGTTGCACTGGGTTAACCAATTTTACATTAAAAAAAGACTATAAAATGTTGTTTGGCAATCAGGGCAAACAAATCACACATATTAGGTACAGCAGATAAAAACAAACCCTCACAATATGAACTCAGTGATGGAGAGCTTGCAGTCAAACCCATAAAAATGACAAATAAAATTGTCTGCACACACACACATACACACACACACACACACACACACACACACACACACACACACACACACACACACACACAACACGCTGCAAGGACTCTGCATGCCTTGAGTAAACACAGGCAGGTACCCGTGAACACTGTAAACTGATTGCTGTCTCACTATGACGACAGCACACTACCCCCTGGCCAAAAAGATATTAAAACTAATTAAAGAAAGACAAAAAAGACAATAAAACACAGGCTCAGTAAAACGAGGGATCTAATGGACTAGCCTAGCAAGCCCGCTGCCCAGAGGTCACCCAGGTCGGCCAAAGACATGCGGCACTTTTGCAAACAGGAACAAAAGTGAGATACAGTAATCCCTCATTACTCATGGTTAAAGGGGTCCTATTGCGAAAATCATATTTTTTCAGGTCACTGCATATACATAGATATACTTGGATATCACTTCCGGCTTTCAATGAGAGCAGACGTGCTTTCTTCTGTCTCTCGTTGCTAACTTTGCTATCTCTCTCGAACTCGTATTGGATAAACACTCATTAACTCTCACTGACTCCTCCAAATTACCGAAAGGAAAAGGGAAATCCGAGGTGTCCGAGAATAAACATGAGAATGAAAATATAAAAGAAACCCTTGAACGGCTGGCCTCTGGGATAGATGAGCTACAGAGAACTGTGATGCTAAGGAGTGACTTCGAAAAGTTCAACAGGGAACATGATAAGAGGCTGGAAGAAAAGCTGAAACCGTTAAATAACCACATGCAAAAAGTGGAGGATGACATGGAAAAAATGCAGAAAGGAGCGGAGCAAAGGCAACAAAGAATGGAGGAATTCAAACAAAGCATTCGAATAAATGATGTGATCATCACCGGCATGAAACTTAAGCCGAGAAATTATGCTCATGCCGTGACCAGAGGAGTGGAAACTTAACACAGCACTGATTTTGAGTCGGTGGAACAACAGGTGATTACTCAACTGAGGAACCTGGAGATAAACATCGAGCCGGACCAGATTGAGAGCGGTGTTCTCCTAGTTTAGTAGAACGTCATTTCCTCTCAAGTTTTCGGGATTCTTGCTTTAATTGGTGGGTATGAGAATTAAACCAGGGAGCTTGCATTCCCTATTTTATGGTCTTATTTTTTAGTGGAGCAATTCAATCTAAGGTTTTTCGCAGAGAGTCTGAAGTAACGTCAACAAACAAACCTGTATACTATACTAACCTGAGTGACTATGTAATTTCCCTTGCGGATAAATAAAGTATACTTCTTCTTCTTCTAAACTCATCAATTTGAGATGGACTAACATTAACCGAGTTCAGAAAATGACCCGCTGTGTAGTTCAGTAGTGGGATTAGATTAAGCATACTTGGGATTTCTTCCCTGAATTTAGGAATAGTATGATCTGATAAATTTCTAGTACAAACTTTTTTTTTGCTTGAAGGGAATTACACAATAGCCGAATGTCGAAAGTTATCAGGCAGTGGTCAGAAAGGATAGGATTATGTGGAAAGTTGACTAACTCTTCAATTTCAATCCCATAAATCAGGACTAAATCCAGAGCATGCTTGAACTGGTGAGTAGATTCCTGTACACACTGGACTAAAGCCTATGGAGTCTAGGGATGACATAATTGCCCTACTGAGGCTATCATTACTGTCGTCCACGTGAATATTGAAATCACCAACAATAATGGCCTTATCAGTTTTAAGAATTAAACTAGTTAAGAAATCGGCAAATTCAAATAGAAAGTCACTGTATGGACCAGGAGGATGCTAAATGATGACAAATAATAGAGGCTGAAGTAGTTTCTGGATTGGGTTTGATAAACTCAGACTAAGACTTTCAAATGAATTGAAGATCATTTTTGGGTTAGGGCTCAATTCTAGCGAGGAATTAAAAATAGATGCAACTCCTCCACCTCTGCCTGCGACTCGAGGGATCTGATAATTTAGGTGACTAGGAGGAGTAGCTTAATTTAGGGAAAAATACTCATCCTCATTTAGCCAGGTTTCCGTTAAACAGAATAAATCTATATGACAATATGATATAATGTCATTGATTAAAACAGCTTTTGAAGACAGAGATGTAATATTTAGTAATAATAAGTAATAATAATAATAATAATAAGTAATTTAGTAATATAATCTAATTGTAACATGTATTTGTTACATGTTTTGATGCATTTTTATGCTTTATAAAACATTAATGTCGGAATTTTTGTGGGCTCGGAATGGATTAGGGCATTTGCATGGAAAACGTGTCTCTACTTAAGTAATTTCTTCCAGAACCAATTAATTTCTTAAGTAAAGGTACCACTGTATTTTCTTTATTTGAAATGTGCCTGCTACGTCACCTGAACACTTGCACAGTAATCATTCCGCACCAGACCTGTCAAGCTCATTACATTTACATACACATACAACAGAACTATATCCGCTCACAACAGGAAGTACCAAAATAAGAGCGTCAAATACTTATGCTTAACATCTATGATGAATATAATTTTGACAGTAAGATGAAAGTACATATTAGATATATTTGAGTGTGGTCTACTTACAGAATTTACCTTGTTCAGCATCGTCCTCATTCGGCGTCTGTGGGCGGAGAAAGGAGTGTACGTAATGCGGTCATCCAGGCTCCTAATGTATTGACCAATCACGGAACCCCTGCATGTCCCGGTCCGACACAGAACTGGTGTCGGCGTCTTGGGTGAGGAACGTGAATGTAAGGAATAATAAATTTATAAACTTTATAACTGTCAAGCATAAACACCTCTTCGACGAGGAGCCGTTGTACGTCAGAAAACAGCTGGTTTTCGTCACAGGGACGCGCCCCTGTGACGTCTCCCTGCTCCAACACACCTGATCGTTTGAATGAGGATCAGGTGTGTTGGAGCTCATCATCGATCATCATCATCGGTATCAGGTGCTGTCTTGGTAGGGGCATCCGTACCGAGTCCGCTGCATGACGGTGCGCTGCCCGCAACCGGGCCGTTTCCTGTGCGCTTCCCCGAGGCGGAACTGTCCATGTTAAGGGCGGATCTGCCCCGGCGTCGGGTGCTATGCGGGTGAGGAGCAGAGAGAAGGAGTGGACAGAAGGAAGCGTAGCCGTAGTTAGCAACTAAGATAAACTAAGCTAGTTCTGAACTACGGCAAATTACATTAATAAAACAGTTCGTAAAAGGTTAGCTGAAATGTGTGAGAGCTTTCGCTATCAAGTTTTTAGATGGAGAGAAACAACTAACCTCCTCTACAATTCTAAAATGACACAAGATATTAACAGTGATAGTGTGACAAAACTAAGACTCTTCAGTCCGACAAACACACCAGGAAATGACGGAAAACACCGCAACAAGAAGTGACGCCAGGGAGTGATGCCAAAAGCATCATATGGGACCTCTAATGTGTTCCAGGACCACCCGTGAAAAATGAAAATCCACGATGTAGCAAACCAAATATTTATTTTATTATTTTCGTATAATTTAAACATTTATGAACCCTCCCCATACTGATATTAAGACAGCAACTTGTTTGGAAGCCATTGCAGTGGTTTCACAAAGAAGAAATTCCACTTCAAAAAGCAAAATTAATTTGCAGGAGGAACTGAGTTTCTGAATTCCTTGCACACGGATCCTGTCAGCCAATAGTATGTGCGTATGGTCTCACTTGACTACAGCTCATGGGATATACTTGCTCCTCACCTCTCCCTCTATCCCATGTCTACGATGAGATGAAACTTTAATCTCATCAAGGAAAATATATAAATGTACATATAATTTTACAAATCCGTGATGTACTGAAGCCACGCATCTGGAAGCATGAATAAGCGAGGGAATACTGTTCACACAAACATTTAAACCCAGGGAAAATAGTGGCTGTCTGAATGCATGAAAAAAGTAGGTATTAACAAGAATTGTCTTAACACAACTTTTTATTTTTTTAAAAAATTATGATAAATTTTTTTTTTTCATTTACTTTTTTTTACCACCTCATGTTCTTGCTATTTTCTTTCACACAAAGTTAAAGTTTATTCAGGTGTATGTGTGTGTGTCTGTGCATTTGTGTGAGACTGAGTGACTGTGTGAGAGGGAGAAAGAGAGAGACAAAGAGAGAGCATGTGTTTCTGTCTTTGTGTGCATGTGCGTGTGTTACACCCTTCAATGAGGGGACGAAATAATCATAGATGTGACGAGAGATATTTCCAGTCAGTAGTCTCTTTACTGCCGTGCGGGAAAAAGTGCCTTGAATCTCCGGAATACACATCAAGACTCAAGCAATCGATCTCAGACGATCGGATCAAGACAGCACTGATGAACAAGGATAACATTGATATGTCTCGACTTTTAACAATAACAATCAAAATAAACAATGAATTAATTTGACTTTTTGGCATTTTAACTTTTTAACCCTTCTTAAACATATTTTTTAATGTTTTTAGCCCATTTTCAAAACATGTTCTTATTATATTTCATTTATTTTAACTAAATGTTGATCTTATTATAAATCTTCAAATAACAGTCTTTTAAACTTACCATCTTATTATTTTTATAATCATTTCTAAATTATCAGCTTATTATAATTTCTTACTTGTCACACGCGCGCTATGTAACAGTTAAAATATCTATACAGTATATAAATTACTAATTCGAACTGAAGTGAGAAAGTGTCAAAATAAGAACAAGCAGGTTAAAAAAAAAAAACCACGAGTGGAGGCAGTGACCAATGAGCCACGAGCAGTTTTCAGCTCTATCTGGTTAAATGTATCGCGTACGTGCATCAAAACAAAACAAGAAACAAGTTGACCAATTAATCTTAAATAGACCGAAATAGAGGCAAGCTGAATAAAACCTAAGGAAAGCAACATGAGCTACAGTGAAGCCAGGCACAGAGAGATCAGTCAATGTCTGTGTGTGTGCTCGAGAGTGGGGCAGCGAGCAGTTTGGCTGCAGTGATGTCAGTTCTGAGGATTTTCCTTCAGCTGTCATCAGGGATACACTATATATATATATATAGCCTCCATCTAACCCTGTTTTCTGCATCCTCTTCTCTCACACCAACTACCTTCATGTCCTCTTTCACTACATCCATAAACCTCCTCTTTGGTCTTCTTCTAGGCCTCCTGCCTGGCAGTTCAAAACTCAGCATCCTTCTACCAATATATTCACTATTTCTCCTCTGTACATGTCCGAACCATCTAAGTCTGGCCTCTCTGACTTTATCTCCAAAACCTCTATCTTGTGCTGTCCTTTTAATGTACTCATTCCTGATCCATCCATCCTGGTCACTCCCAGAGAGAACCTCAGCACCTCCAGCTCTGTCTCCTGTCTTTTTCTCAGTGACTGTCTATAGACCAAACAACATCACTGGCATCACCATAGTTTTGCACACCTTTCATTTTATTTTAGCTGAAACTCTTCTATCACACATCACACCTGACACTTTTCTCCACCCGTTCCATCCTGCCTGTACACGCTTCTTCACCTCTTTTCCACACTCTCCATTGCTCTGGACTGTTGTATTTAAAATCCTCCACCTTCTTGATCTCTTCTCCCTGTAACCTCACTCTTCCACTTGGGTCCCTCTCATTCACACACATGTACTCTGTCTTACTGTGGCTAACTTTCATTTCTCTATTTACCAGGACAAACCTCCACCTCTCTAGCTTCTCCTCCACCTGTTCCCTGCTCTCACTACAGATCACAATGTCATCTGCAAACATCATAGTCCATGGAGATTCCTGTCTAACCTCGCCTGTCAACCTGTTCATCACCATAGTGAAAAAGAAGGGGCTCAGAGCTGATCCCTGATGCAGTCCCACCTCCACCTTGAACTCCTCTGTCACACCTACAGCACACCTCACCACTGTCTTATAGTCCTCACACTTGTCCTGCACCACTCTGACATTCTTCTCTGCCACTCCAGACTTCCTCAATCAATACCACAGTTCCTCTTCGGGCACCCTGTCATAAACTTGTTATCATTTTAATTAGCATTATAATTATCATCATTATAATCTTATCATTATAATGTTTAACATTTACAATAAATCAAACTAGAAAATAATTTCCTCTATCCCCTACTCTTGATCAGACAAAAACAAGAAAAACAAATAACACATTTATTCACATTTTCCCCTATTTATCAACATTTACAGGTACAAGGAGAGTGTTATGCGACTGTCTGCTATTCACCACGACCGGCCAGTGAGCCCTCTGGATGAAGCCGTATTCTGGATTGAGTTCACCATGAGAAACAAAGGAGCCAAGCACCTGAGAGTCCAGGCCCATGAGCTTACCTGGTACCAGTATCACAGTCTGGACGTCCTGGTGTTCCTCCTCACAGTTATCCTGGCCCTCATACTCCTCTTTATCAAGACCTGCACTTTCTGCTTATGGAGGTGCTGTGGTCGTACTGGAAAAACAAAAACAAAGACTGAATAAATCACTGAACTTACAAAAGGGAACAAAAATGTTTTGCAATAATCTGTAAATATATAGGTAAAGCATCAAAATCTGTTTACAACGTCTGATATTATTGTGGAAATATGATTTCAATCCAGATGTTTCACAATAACTGCCTCATTATTTTCAGGACATCAGGTTTGGTTCCAGTATTTCAATTTTGAGTTGACCTACTTATTTTTGGCTAGTTCTTTTCAAATCTACTTTTTTTTCACAGCTCCCAAGTCATTAAAGCAAAATTACACTGTATCATACTGTGGTGCTAAGCCTATGGTTGTTTACAGCACATTTTAAACCAATTTCGTGGCCATACTGAAAATTCCAAATATGAATGACTACTGTAATTCATTCTAAAATCAGATATTGTATAATATCTAACTTCTAAATTTTAAGTCTGTCAATACTGTGGACAATGCATCCATCCATTTACAGCACTTAATAAAAACCTTTAAATTCTACCTCACTGTCTGGATGATCCTGCTATACTTACATTTGTTTACATTGATTTCATAGAGAGGAGGGGAGAGAGGTTAACTACTAGATCTTCTTGATTGAGCTCTACAGAATGAACATAGAACAGTTCATAAAGCTTGCAGATGATGGATGGTATTCGAAAATTAAAAGTTTAAAACAGGGCCTGAGTATGATGACACTAACCACCTGGTGTCATCTATCAGAATATATCAGCAACAGGCAATATTTTTTGTAGTATGACATTTTATTTTTTTATATAATATAACAATCTAGTACTTCAGACTTTGTAGTTTTATATTGCACAGTTTACTAATATGTCTCTTACATTAGGTTGTTGGACAGGTACATGTGTAAAAATATTAATTTAACAAAAATTTAATGTGACACGAGAATTTAACATTATGGTCAAGTTGCAGTTTATTTTTAAGAGCATCACGGTGACGATATAATGTAGCCGCAAGAGGGCAATGTAGTAGTAAGAGGGCACAAGCCAGTGTGTTATTGTGCCGGTCCCAAGCTTGGATAAATACACAGGGTTGTGTCAGGATGGGCATACAACATAAAACTTTTGCCAAATCAAGCATGTGAATCAAATCTATGACTTCCATACGGGATCGGTGGAAGCCTGGGTCAACAACGACCGCCATCGGTGCAGTTCACCTACAGGGGGCCAATGGAAATTGGACTACTGTTGGTCGAAGAAGGAGAAGAGGAAAGTGCATTTATAGGAAGAGAGAGAAGAGGAACGCCAAGAGTGTAGGACTGAGAGTAGGGACGTTGAATGTTGGAACTACGACAGAAAAAGGTAGAGAGTTGGTTGACACGATGCAGAGGAGGAAGACAGACATACTGTGTGTCCAGGAGACCAGGTGGAAAGGTAGCAAGGTTAGGAGTTTAGGAGCAAAGTTCAAATTGTTCTATCATGGTGTACATAGGAAGGGAAATGGAGTAGGAGTTATCGTGAAGGAGGAGTTTGTAAGGAATGTCATGGATGTAAAGAGTGTCAGATAGAGTGATGAGTCTGAAGCTAAAAATTGAAGGTGTGATGTTCAGTATTGTGAGTGGGTATGCTCCACAGGTAGGATGTGAGCTGGAAGAGAAGGAGAAATCCTGATTGGACTTTGATGAAGTAATGCAGAGCATACCGTCTACATCTTGTGTAGACGGTGTAATCTGAAGGAGACCAGTGATTGCAAAGTAATGATAGGAGAGAATGTAGGCAAACAGCATAGAATGGTGGTGTGCAGTGAGGAAGATGAAGAGGGCAAAGGCAGAGCAGAGGACAAAATGGTGGAATCTGAAAAGGGAAGAGTATTGCATGACTTTTAGGAAGGAGTTAAGACGTGCTCTGGGTGGTCAGGAGGTGCTTCCAGAGGACTGTACAACTACAACTAATGTAATCAGGGAGACAGGTAGGAGAGTACTCGGTGTGTCATCTGGAAGGAAAGTAGATAAGGAGACTTGGTGGTGGAAATAGGAGGTACAGGAGTGTATACAGAGAAAGAGGTTAGCTAAGAAGAAGTGTGTGCAAGGTTGTGATACGGCATACAGTCAGACAGCAAAATTGAAACTCCTTGGTGGCAGAGCAACCAAAGTCTATGGGTAGACAGGGATTGTTTTGATCAATACATCTCTGTAACATTGCATGGCGGTCAGAGACAGGCAGACCGGGGTAGTCTGCCTATCCAGAGGTACTTCAGGGGGATCATACTCCTCAGCCTCCCAGAGAAAGTCTATTCCAGGGTACTGGAAAGGAGGATTAGATTGATAGTCAAACCTCATATTCAGGTGAAACAATACAGTTTTCATCTTGGTTGCGGAACACTGGACCAGCTCGACACGCTCCATCGAGCGCTCAAGGGTTCGTGGGAGTTCTCCCCACCAGTCCATGTATGCTTTGTAGATCTGGAGAAGTCCTTCAATTGCATCCTTCATTGTATCCTGCGGGGAGCACTTCAGGCTTATGTAGTTTGGGGGCCTTTTGCCAAGGGCAAATCACTGTATATCGTAAGTCAAACATGTTTTACTCCTGTGCTTAAAAGTAAGCACAGGAGTCAAATTTAAGTTTCTTATTAAAAATAAAAATGGCACATTTACATATGGCTTTTAAATTAAATCTCTGTGTTATAAATCCCTTTGCATCAGTTATCTGATATTTGATCATAGCATTGATGCTTTCTCTCTGATTGATTTTAGTAAGCTTAAAGATGTTCAGCATCAGACCACTTTTCACCATTTTTTTCTTATGGACATTTCAAAAGAGGACAGTACTACCAGGTCTCTTTGAGTGCTTGACAAGATATTTGGGCCTCACATTTCATTCATTGTTTAGCATTTTAAAAAATTTTCACAGGCACCCACATCCATACAAAAATAAAGAAATTATTACCTTGCTGTGTAATATTCTCCCATACTTTCATAGGTTAAAAAAAATGTTTTAATGTATTTTTTAAGCTTTTTTTTAAGTCCAGCACTATTCTGTACATTATCTCAAGTCATTGAGCAAATGCAAACTTATGAACCAGAGTCCAGACTTAATTAGTTAATTATTATCTTTGTTGGAGCATATAATTTAAAAGCTGTCAGGTAGTAGCAACCGTTGCCCCAGGAAAACCGCCATTATGAAGGTCAAAGAGCATCTCTCTCCATGTCATACTTTGTATGACATGGAGCACGAACGGAGGTAATATTTTTTGTGCTACACCGAAGGCAGCCACTGGATTAACATGAAGCCAGTGCTGGAGAAGCTGATTGATAAGGGACACCAGGTGACAGTTCTTGTGCCGAGTTCATCAGTGTTAGTGAATGCCAGTGAGCCTGCACGATTTCACTACGAACACTTCAATGTCTCTGTATCAATGGAGGTCATTGAGAAATTGATGGCAGATTTCCTTCATTTTTCCATAGATGAAATGCCTCATATGAACTACTTACAGATCTACATCAGATTTATAGAACTAATGGTGGTCGACATGCAGTATTCACTGAACTTTCTGGATGGTGTGCTGAAATCAGAAGCCGCCATGAAAAAGCTGAAGGAAGGCAAATATGACCTCCTCCTAGCTGACCCCATGTGCCCTGGCAGTGATTTTGGGCATCCCCTTGATCTTTTCATTGCGCTTTTCCCTTGGCAGTAACTGGGAGAGACATTGTGGTCCCGTGTGTTGTGACAACAAAACACGGAGGATTCCTATTGGATAAAATTTGACTCAATACTGCCACCACATGGTTTGGCATGCTTATAGCCGTCTTCGAAACCGCACTGCTGCGTTTACGTATGGACAGATTTTTTGGAAAACGCTGTTGTGTGGATGCGAATAATTTTCGATGCGTTTTTAAAAATTTGCGTTTTCAAAAAAAAAACCGTCATCGTGTGGACGGGGCCTAAAACTAAGGTAGTTCTGAACTAGGATAGATTACTAACATATGTAGGGCAGTTCCTGATACATGTGTTTAGCACATGGTGGCACATCTTTTTCAGCACAAAGGTAAAACACATCAATATTTATTCAAGGGTCGTAAAGTTACAATGACATGACATTTCTTCCTGGGGGATGAGTAAACTTTGAAGGGCTTAAGGCAAAGAGAAACAATAAAACATGTAAGAAAATCTTAATGTTTCTCAAAAGGTTATTCAAACATTCTGCCAAAATAAAAGAAAGTAACTAAAGTGAAGAAAAATAAGAAAACTTAGAATGAAATCATGTGAAGTATAAACTGGTTATGCCACTGTTAATTAGGTGCTGTGGAAATACAGTGGAGAAAAACCAAAGAGTCTGGCTGCCTACACTAGAATATACAATTGGATCCCTCAGAATGACCTACTGGGTAAGTACGGCTGTAACAGAACAGGCCTATGAGACAGTATTCCTTATGATTCATATTACAAAATGAAATGCAGTGTCCACCACAGTCATTCATGAATAAATTATTTAATACATTTAAATTTTCTGAAAAAGCAAATCATCTGGAAATTTAGACTTGCAATGTGTCTCAGGTTCCTCCCATTTCTGTTGATCATCATTGAAAACGCTGGTCGGTGTGAGTGGGTTTTGAACTACATGTTTACCCATGAAGATATTAAGGACAACGTCCCGGCCTTGTTGGACTGAAGTACACCAAGAAACAAACGTTGAATCTCAATGAAATGGACAGAAAACCCAATCATACTGACCTTAAGACATGATTATCCAAACTGGGCCAGTTTGGATAATCTGACCAACAAAACTAACAACAAAAACAGGGATAGGTTACAGCAACACCTATGACCCACAAAGCCAAAAAGTGGCTGTAGAGAGATGATTATGGTTGTCTCATCTACAAGAAGTTAGATAGATGTGTGGGTGTTTGGATGGATGGATGGATGGATGGATGATCCTGTAAGTTGCTGGTGTTTCAGAAGAGAAACAAAAGAATTTTCAGTCCCCAATATTCACATGTATTTCAAACTATGACAGAAGCTGGTGCACCTGAAGCACAAACCACCACGTCACAAACAAAGTAATGTATGCTGTACATTGCAGTGAAGAATTCAGTATAAACATACTGTATAGCACAACACAGAAGACCCAACTCTTCAGGACTAAAGTCAGCAGCCCACCTTCACCTGAAATTCACAGGCTAGTCCTTTGAAGGCTGTAATGTCCAAGTTTTGTTTGTTGTTTTGGTTTTGTTTCATGTTTGTTGGTACCCTTCAAGGTCATCCCAAGACCAGAGCCTTCATCACCCATGGTGGCTCTAATGGGATAAGGCTATCTACCATGGTGTTCCTATGGTGGGCATTCCGTTGTTTGGTGATCAACCAGAAAACATGATTCACATGAAGGCCAGAGGAGCCGCCACGATCTTAGATTTGAACTCCCTGAAGACTGAAGATCTGAGAGATGCGATCAACGCTGTCATCAATGACAAATCGTAAGCTTTCTTTCCTATCTGCACCGTTTTCAGGTATTAATGCCGCAAAAGCTGAATATGAATATCACCAATGTTCCCTCTAATTTTTCATGTGTCTGGGCAAACACACAAGCTTCCTGAGCACACTAAGGACCACTGTGAGCAACATCAGATGTGCACGCCCACACACCAGTATTACACTTTTTCAAAACCTTGGATCATAGCAAGTTACATGGCTTATTAAAATAATCAAATTACAGCAGCAATTTTGTTTGTTTACTTTTAATACAAGTGATTTGGCTCACTTGAAATGAAAAAGGACACAAATCTTGTTCTTCATGAGATGTGTGGTATGTTATACGTGAGGGTCCAGCTTCGACCAATGGAGGAGAGCTGCTTTGGGTTAGGTGAGGTCCAGTTGTGGCCTGGCTAGGGGTCCTGTTCTGGAAGAAATGACACACCTTTCAGACATAACATTTTGTTCACATTAAAACATTCACATTTTCCGCAATCATGTGTGCTGTTCCTTCTGATACAGAATACATTCCTGTAACTCTTGGTCTGTAAAATACCTAACTACTCTTTTTTTGTTAGCATTTCTACTGACCATAAATTGTTTATGTAGTAGTAACAGTATTTAATGATTAATATCCAGAAATAAAAACTCTGAATAAATGTCATTTGAATATGCACATATCCGACTTAAATTTTATCTCATTTTTCATGTGGTTGTACACTTTGTCCAGGTTAGTGGCTTTGTCTGCTTCTTGATTTGAACTTTCTCTAAAAGACAAATATCTCACCACTCTGCTTGTTCTTCTATTTGCATAAATTCAGGCAGTCATTCCATCTTAAGAATTTAATTTCTTTTTTACTTTGGCTTGGTGAGTGGATGTGTTGCTGCCCGTTTGTTTCCAGTCGTTAGCTAGCTAACCTGAACGGCGCGTATAGCAGGGTGCACATGCAGGACTGTCAATGGTCTGATTGGCTGGGTAGCGTCAGTGAACCTTATTGTATCATTGGCTGGACACCTGTCACTCACTGAGTTACAATGAAAAATGGTACAGAAAACAATACGATTGGTATAGTTACTTAGAGTAGGTCTAATGTTAGATATTATCTAATCCGTTCGTATCAAACTTTATTTTATGCGATACATAGATTTTCTTGTGCGCTGAAAATGTGCAAGCAGTGCACAATTGCAAAAGGACACAGCTTAGAGAGTACACTGTTTATCACCACTGAGTTTCAGACCACAAAGCTTAAACCTACTAAACCAGTAAATAGACTAAAATAAACCCAACTAGAAAATAAGTTAAGTGTTTTCTTATTTTTTATTATTTATGGTTAGGCAAAAAAATTAAATAAGGCATTAATTGACATTTTCCCCTATTTATCAACATTTACAGGTACAAGGAGAGTGTTATGCGACTCTCTGCTATTCACCATGACCGGCCAGTGAGCCCTCTGGATGACGCTGTATTCTGGATCGAGTTCACCATGAGAAACAAAGGAGCCATGCACCTGAGAGTCCAGGCCCATGAGCTTACCTGGTACCAGTACCACAGTCTGGATGTCCTGGTGTTCCTCCTTGCAGTTATCGTTTCCCTCATACTCCTCTTTAGCAAGACCTGCACTTTATGCTTACGAAGGTGTTGTGGACGTACGGGAAAAACAAAGACAAAAGCTGATTAAATTACTGAATTTACAAAAGGGAGCAGTTCACTGACTGTTTCTTGCCCTTTCTGAAAAATTGTGTTCATGAATGTAAGTGGACATTTTCCATGTTCTGGTTGACTTGGGGATTCCCCCATGGTAAATAAAATGACTTCAAGTCCCCTCTGTGATAAATTAAATCTTCAGTCGTCTCTAAATGGATAAAATATTATGCACCACTGCTGCCACTCCTGGGTCTTACTTTAACAAATTACTTCTACAATTGCCTGAGGTACATTTAAAAACTTTCTTTGTTATTTTTTGGTTTTAGTTTGAAACCCCTTATGAGCCCTTAACATTTTTGAAATTAAATACACAATCTGTAAACTAATAATGAGCATACTCTTTTTAGAATTTGTATATTGTTTCCAGTGGAAACATTCAAAAGACAAAAACAAAAAATAAACACTGACTTCTCCGGTACTCTCCCAAAGAACATGTACAGTGGAGATACTTATTTTCTTTTTATTGAAGTAAACCTCCTGGATAAACATTGAGTTCCTCAGAAATCATGAAGTGTCATTGGACACACATTTGGAAATCATAAGCACAGTACAGTGAAGTCCAAATCCAAAATTCAATCCAAAACAGAGTACACAAGCAGGTATTCAATCAGAAGAGGCAAACACTTCCAATCGGAAAAGGCCAACAAGCACAAATCGGTGCAAAACAATCACACCAGTGAAAGAAAAATATGAAAAATGGAAGAAAAAAATTAAATGGTTGTATTTATCCAGTGATGTGTATTATAAAGTTATTTTCCATTTAACCTCACCATTTTTAGGTTATTTTCACTCAAGATTTTCTGAATTTTCACATTTACCTCTGAAATACTGAGAAGAGACCTGCGGTGAAGCACCTGCCAGCCGTGCCTCACCATGGATTGTGCAATAGCTCGGCTAGCTGTGCTGGTAGCTATACAGTGAGACCATAATGCTATCTTTCTATATGTCACTATGAAAATGTTCAAACACGTATGCTCCATGAACTAAATTCCCATAATTAAGCTAATGTGTATGTATATGTATACTGTACATTGCTTTTTTGTGAACAACTGTATGTGCGTAAAGTCTTTTTTGAGTTGAGCGGTCCTAAAACTACTGGGAAAAGGCACAAAGTGAGGCACGCAGATCTCCTGCCTCATGGTAGGGGTGGTGGTGATCCCAGGGATTCAGCCAAGGATTCCTCTTCCTTGGCCGTAGAAGAAGTGACAGCAAACTACAATCCACAGTCAAGTGTAACCATTCGGTGTTTTTTTTTTTTCCGCTCGCCTTGGAGGATTACATATCTCAACTCAAAATTTTTTCTATGTTTTTGTTCAGAAGGAGCGGTGAATGGACTTCATTTAAAAGTAAACATAATAAATAAGCAAACATTTAGGAAACAACAAGGTTTTTTTTTTAATCAAATGTGATTGTGTGTTACAGTTAATTAAATGGTGAATAAGCTACACCATAGGTCCATATTTTTGTAAATCTAATTATGATGAAATCAGTGCTTCACCAGCCATGAACCTCACTGCACGTCACTGAATCACACAGATCAGGAATGCTGGAAGGTACCAATGAATCATTAACTCTCTGGCAGAGAACTAAGGGCTAAACAGATAAACACCATTAGGCACACCTAAAAGCCTTAAATCTTCTGAATTTCTTATAATCCAATGTGCCCTATATATGAAAAAAGTTTGAAAATACACAATTCATTCAGATGCATTTTATAATCCAGTGCGCTTTATAATCCAGTGCACTTTATGTCTGATTTTTTTTTTTAAAGGCCAATAATTGAAGGTGTGCTTTATAATCCAGTGCGTCTTATGGTGTGGAAAATACTGTATTCTGTATGTAGTGTAGTATTGAATGACATTCTTCCATGCTCAAACTGTATAGGATTATTCACACTGTGACAACTACAGTCGTGTGTGTGTGTTGGGTTTGTCTTCTTCCCACTGTTTTTGTCTGCTCGTTGTTTTATGTAAATTAGCCTGTGCCATCACCTGGCGGTGATTGGAGGAGCGCGCCTGTTCCCCCTGCCAATTGGTCACTTCAAGATCTCACCAGATATACAAGAGATTCAAGATGACAGTCATTCGGGGGGAGCAGGCAGCAGATCATCCTCATCTTTCTCATCTCCCAACCAGCCACATGTTGCTTTGTCAATGGACTGTTAAGCTTTGCTTGAGAAGTCGGGTTGGACTGCCAGTTTGCTTGGTTATACTTTTTCTCCTGTTCATATAGTTAGGGAGGTTAGATTCTGTCATTTCTTTTTCTGTTAGGTTAATCATTGTTTCTTTTCAGATAGGAACGTTATGTTTATAATAATGGCATTAGACCAACCTGAAGCTACCTCAACAAATTGTTGGATATATCTTTGGTTCTTGTAAATAAAAACTCTTAATTCTGTATTTTGTCAACCATTTGTCCTTGTGGCTCCGTGAGACTTGGGGAAGATGGAGCCTGTTCATGTTATGACTTGGACACTCCTATACCGGGCATAACACACACCAAGCACAGCAAAAGGCCATATTGTAAAAATGACCCATGAGTGTAAAATGAGAGACACTTCCCAAATTTCAAGATTGCCATTTTTGCTCTGTAACAGGAAGTGGAGGGGCTTTACAAGACATGTCATTTTGTGAAAAATATTGCAGTCACAGTGGAGAACAGCAATAAATCAATAAAAGTATGAAGGAAGTACTGTTTGGCGGTGCTCTGGCATCACCGGAGTTTCCTCTGCCAAACGCGCCCAGCCAGCTGGGATAGGCTGCAGCACCCTGTGAATGAAGTACTGTTTTGAATGAAACACTGGGCACATTGAGCCATTCAGCTTTGTCAAACGAAAAATCCAGCAGATCCTTTTGCATCAATTATCTGAGAATTGTTCATAGCGTTGTGGTGCACTGGCGTCGTGCCCGGAGTGTCGTGCCCGGAGTGTCCCCTGCCTCACGCCCTATGCCAGCTGGGATAGACTCCAGCTCCCCGTGACCCACTACGGTGGATACAGCGGCAGTACATGAAGGTGAATGAATGAATGTTCATAGCATTGATGCTTTCTCTCTGAATAAAACTTGTCTACAGAAAGACGAATATGTTTGTAACGATTTCCAAAAGGAACCAGGTGTGAGAGTCAAGGTGTCAATTAATCAAAAGCCTTTAATCAGTTCGTAGTCCAAAATCCAAGTAGGGGTCAAAACCAGAAAATCAGGGAGAAGACAGTACAAAAAAGGCAGGCAAAATTGTAATCCAACAGACAGGAAAAAGGTCATACACAGGGCATCAACAGACAAAAATCGTGGTCAACAGGCAAAGGTCAGAATCCGGAAAGAACGCAGACAAGGCAAGGCAAAACTCGTGGTTGTACGGAAGCGGTGTAGGAACAACAATGATGATCAGGCATACAAGAATCTCTGCTCAAAAGGAAACTGTTGCACTGCGACAGACCTGAACTGAGGTGAAGTGCCTTAAATAGACAGACCAGGGTGCTATGTTAGTTGCAGGTAGAACTAATGATCATCTAATTGACTGGGGGGAGAACTAAACACGGATTGGTTAACGAACAAACATAACAATCAGGGGAAACAAACCAGGTGCAGTGAATCATGAATGTAGTGGTAACAGAAAACCAGAAAAGTACATAAACTGAAAACCAATAAACAAAAGACAAAGTCAGGAACAAATGAATATGACAAAAACAGAACACAGTAGAGGCAGATCATCAAAATGTTCCCGTCAGTGAAGCAACACCCCCAACTGCATCTGACATTCAGGTATCTCCAAGGATTCTCAGAGACTATAGGTCTTTAGGACAGGTATTTAATTTGTTTGAGTAAATTAAAGTAAAATATTAAATATTTTCACCATCAAACCATTTTTTTGTGTCTTCCCTTTCTTATTGACAATAAAAAAGACAGCACTACCTGGTCTCTTTCACTGTGTTCAGACTAGCAGTCAAAATCCAATTCCAATTGTTTGCTATAAAAACAGAGTTCATTTTTTTCTAAGCTAATAATTATCTAGGAGCAGTCTCTTTAAAAGCTATCAGGTAGCAGAAACCGTTGACCCAGGATAACCACCATTAGGAAGGTGAAAGAGCATCTCTCTGTTTGCATGCTGCTACTAATTTGTATGACATGGAGCACAAATGGAGGGAAGGTTTTGGTGTGGTACAGCGAAGGCAGCCACTGGATTAACATGAAGCCAGTGCTGGAAAACCTTTAATAAGAGACACCAGGTGACAGTTCTGGTGCCAAGTACATCAATGTTTACAGCTAAACAGTCAGTGAGCCAGTACAATTTCACTACAAATCCTTCAATATCTCTGAATCAATGGAGGTCATGGAGGAAATTGTGGGAGATTTTTTTTGTTTCTCAATATATGAGATGCCTCATATGAACTACTTGCGGATGTACAGTACATCAGATTCATGGAACTGATGGTGGTCGACGTGCAGTATTCATTGACGTTTCCGGACGGTGTGCTGAAATCAGAAGCCATCATGAATAAACTGAAGGAAGGAAAATATGACCTTCTCTTACCTGATCCTGTCTTCCCTGGCAGTGACTTAACAGCAGAGATTTTGGGCATTCCCCTGATCTTCTCCTTGCACTTTTCCCTCGGCAGTAACTGGGAGAGACATTGTGGTCAGGTATCTGCTCCACCTTCTTTTGTCCCAAACTAACTGGTAAGATGGACTTCTTGGAGAGAGAGTGTGGAACTTCCTATTCTATGCAGTTCAGGATATTGTGTTGGACAATATTTTTTTAAATGGTTAGATAAGTATTACTCTGACATCATAGATGACTAATTTTGCCACAAGTGTAAACAGACATTTTTATCAGAAAATTAAAAGCGTTGAAATAGAAGCAACACCTCCAACTGAGCCACCACTCTAAGTCCTTTGCAATCTTAGAAGTCGTTCTGCCAGTGTCTGGCGCAGGATGCAGCTGATGGAGTCAGCTCAGCCAGGTTCTGGGGGCTGCACTAGGGGGCGTTGTGACGTTTCACCAGGTGTGGTATTGTCTGTACTGTTCCAGAGCCACACGTGTCCCCACCTTCCCTGTTCTGCTCATAGTCTGTTGAGGGTCGTCCAGGTCGGCGATGGGACATCGTGTCCGCTGGCGAGGCATTCCTCTGGTGTTATTCCTCTCTTCTTCTATTCTTGGGCTTGGTGGTTGTATTGGTGCTATTTGAGCCTCCACATGTTGGTCCAGGCTGATTCCTTGATAGACGGAAGAGGGGGGACTGTGTGTAGGACGCTGGCTCCAAATTTTAGTCTGGATATGGGTGCTGTGTGAACGTAAAATGGGCACCTCATATCAGACTCCTGTGCTCTCCGCTCATCTTGTGCAACAATGGAGCGTCTGATGTGAGGGGTGGCAATGCTGGCCAAGTGCGTAAAGGCACAGGACTATTGTTCTCCTCAGCCCCTGATGATGCGGCAGGTGTTGTTGAGGGCTGTGTCTATCAGTTTGGTGTGGTGGGAGTTGCTGCAGCTTGAGCACACATACTCAGCCGTGGAGAAACACAGGACTAGGGCTGTGGCATGGATGGTTGGTGGATCAATACCCCAATTTGAGTTCACCAGTTTGCTCATAACATTATTGTGGGTGTTGACCTTGGCTTTTGTGTTCTGAAAGTGGGTTTTGAAAGAATCATGTCTAATGTGACTCCAAGGTACACAGGATGGAAATGATTTGGGAGTTTGTGCCTGTCCCATGAGACGTTAAGTTGTCTTCCTGCATCTCAGTTTTTCAGGTGCATAGCTGGGTTTTTGATTGGTTGGGTTTTAGGTGGTTGTTTCTTTAGTAGGTGGACATGTCTTGGAGGGCCCTTTCCAGGGTGGTTTTGATGTTGAAGTTCTCTTGTTAAGTAGTGATGCAGAGATCATCAGAATAGATGAAGCAGAGATATTGAAGAGGAGAGGGGCCAGTACGTTGCCTTGTGGTAATCCGTTCTTTTAGACTTTTCACTTGCTTTTCCTGTTGCTTTTAGTTGAACAGAGAAGCGCCTGTTGTGGAGGAGGCTTTTTATGACTTGGCAGAGGTCGAGGTTGCCAGTCATGTCCAGAAGTTTTCTGATCATGACACGGTGCTAGACAATGTCTTAGGCAGCCGTTACATCTCTGAAAGCTGCTCAGGTAATGAGCTTGCGCTCAAAACCATCCTCTAAGTGTTGGGAGAGGTTCAGTAGCTGCCCAGTACAGGGGTGGCCAGCGCGGAAACCAGCTTGATCTTTAGTAAGCATGGGGTCTATGAGGGGTGTTAGGTGTTGGAGTAATAGCCTCGCACAGCTTGTAGATTATACAAAGGAAGGAGAGCAGTCTGTAACTGTTTGGCAGTGGTAGGTGGTCAGTGCCAGCAAAGCCTTCTCTTTTTTAGGTCTCTGCTGACCTAAAATAATCAGAAATGATATTTATGATAAAAGTTAATTATATTTTAATGTATTTTCCTTAAATAAATATATTTATTTATATTTTCCCATCTATATATTTGAATAAGCTCACTTCAGTGGGTGGAGTTGGGGACACCCAGGTAGTGGGTGTCCCCAACTCCTCTCACTACCTGTCAATCAAGCGCCCAACCAATCACAGTGCCCAACCAATCACGGAGGTTCTGCCAGAAGGAATCACGTGAACAATATGGCGTAAGGCATCTGCTATATTAGGAGAACAAACAACTATACATGGACTTCCCAGTTAACATAATTTTAGAGTGTCATAACTGTTCCAACAATTTTCATGTTTTTGAGCAGTGAGTACAAACAGCAGGAATGAGACTGAGAACGACAACAAATTCTTAGTGAAACTAGTTGGCTTGCACAAACAGTCTATCCAGCTACAGTTTCCATTTGGAATGGGACAATCGATGTACTATCCAAAATGCTCCTTGGACATCTGACAAAAACACTCTTTAAGTAACTACATACAGTTCTGTTCCTAACAGAACTATCACTTCTCTCAAATTCATTTTCCACTTTCCACACACTAGGATATAATATGACATAGGCCAACACTGGGCCAATGTTCTATTTTTAGATTAATGCGTTTTTAACCAATCAGAATTCAGCCAGCTTGTCTTGCCAAATTGAATGAAATCTGCCCAGGCCCCTTAAGTACTGTATCATGAATGCAGGACTGCCTGCACTGTGAGAAAACGGGCACATATAGTTAATAGACAGACGCAATAGCAAATCAATAGTAACTTGGCCTTCTAGGACCTGCTAGTTAACCCACGTTCTCCTGACATGTACATGTCCTGTGATTGGATACTCACTCTGAGAAGGCGGCATTATGCAGATCACAAGAGTCGGGTTACCATTAGAGCATAGAGCTTTAGGAGAAGTCTGCATGCGTTTGGAACTGAAAAACCTACTTGTTTTTTGCTGCCACAATGGCTGAAGGAGGGCAAAATGAAGATTTGGTTGCCAGTATAATACCAACGCTATTTTCAAGATTCACATTTGAAAAGAAGCTAGTTCTTGTAAGACAAGAGAGAATGGACAGACACGATTTCAGCACTGGCCTCCATGTAAATATTGCTGGAATTACAACATACAGATAAACTTTACAACCAAGTAACCGAAATGTTCTAGAGGAAAGAGAGGAGAATGGATTTTCCATTTGAATCGCCCTTTTGAACAGCTGTTTTGGTGAATACAAGCATTTTATTTTATTTTTCATATTAAAACGAGACTTGTTTCATTGTAATGCCATCTCTGCTAGAAAATAGCCCATTTTATATAGTAGTGATGAAACATCTAGTGGTGTGTTAGTATATTTCTGTATTTTTTTTTCTCTAGCTGTGGTGTCATAAATGGTCATTTCAGTGGGTTGTTCTGTGACTTAGGTGTGTGATGTCTATAAAAGGTGTGGCTGCAGGGTTATTCAGTGCGAGAGACAATAAAAGAAATAGGGCTGACACCTCTTCAGAATTGATGATTTTTGTCACCTTCCGTGAGAAGTTATAAACGCCGTACTTTATTGATTCCTGCTGCTTTCCCAGGTGTCAGTAAACACAGAGCTGGTTCAAGTTCTTCTAGGTCTAAGGACTGGGTAAGGTCACTTGCTGGGTGTGGGTGGTTTGGTACCACTGTCTGGCGGTGCTTTCCTGTGGGTCATTTAACACCAGCTGTGCTGCAACTGAGTTTGCTGTGACTGTTGTGAGTGTGCGTGGTGTGGTATGGCCTGCACTAAGGTAGCAGATTGTGAGATTGTGTGTCAACTTTTTGCATGTGACCATCACCAGTCCTCTCTGGGATCTAAGTTGTCAGTCTTTATTAGAATTTCTTATTGTGAACCAGAGAGGGAAGTGTTGCACCTCTATGAGTTGAGGGGGGAAGCAAAAGGAGACAGGAAGAGGAAACACAAACAAGGTAGTGGATAGGCAGGCAGTGCTGTTGGAGTGAGAGATTTGAGCTGTTTTATTATATCTCACAACTGATACCTTAACACCAATGTTATAGAACACCAGATTAGTGGAGGTCCTGACAGTATAGAATAGGCCACCAGAGGAAAACAGTGCAAAAGGAAGATAGAGGGCATGAGATTGTGATGTCTGATGAGAGACTCATCACATTCTGACGGGACCCAATGGTTCTCAACAATTGGACTCGACAGAAGCTGGTAAGCCCTGAACCAACTTGTATGTGTGATGGAAACCGACGCCCAGAGAAGCTGATAGAAACCAGCAGGGCAAGGCTAGCAGAGTAACACCAACCCCGGGCAGCCAGGAGCATCCAGAAGCCATCACCTGAAGAACCACAGGGGGCACCAAGAACCATGTAGACCCAGAGACCAATAGGAGGCAGCGGCTGTCACTGCCAAGACACCCAGGACAGGCACAAGGGGCATGGGGTAAGGGGAGCCACCCACCACCCACCCATGCCACCCCCCAGTCCTCTCGCTGACGCTGCCCCACTGTCGCACACATACACAGACATTGACTGATCTCTATGCGTAGCTTCACTGTAGCTCACATTGCTCTCTTTAGCTCTATTTCAGTCTATTTAGGGTTACTTGGTGAACGTGTTTGTTTTTTGTTGCACGTACGTGGTGCATTTAACCAGACAGAGCTGAAAACTGCTCGTGTTGCATTGACTAAGAGTCAAGCATTAAGAGTATTTGCTCTTAGTTTGACACTTTCTCACTTCAGCTCAAATTAGTCATTTATATACTGTATAGATATTTTAACTGTAACATAGCGCGCGCACACATACAGGAACACACACACACACACACACACATGCTCTCTCACTCTTTCTCCCTCTCACACAGTAACTCAGTCACACACACATACACAGACAGATACACATAAAAACACATGCGCACACCTTAATAAACTAACTTTGTGTGAAAAAATAGAAAGAACATTAGGTGGTAAAAATAATTTTAAAAAGGTTGATCGGAAAAAGAAAAAAAAAACAATTAGAAAGTTGTGTTGGGTTTGACAATTCTTGTTCATGCATACTATGTAGTTCATATTTTCCTATTGCATTTGTGTATTAAATGCACTTCATGTTCATAAAAAGCTTGTTCTGTAAATAGTTCCTTTACTATTGTGATCAAAAGCATTGAATCTTAATTCTAAGACTTTTCTGTAAATATTCATTCATACACTTAAGAATATTCATGTTCTGAGTTCATGAAAAACTAGTAAATAGTTCATACTTCTGTGATCAAAACCATTGATTTGAATCTCAATTTTGAGGCTGTTTTTTAAATAGTTTTAAAATAAATAATATAGTAACTTATGATTAAACCATATAAATTTCAGACCTAAAATAATGTACCAATTTAAGCCCCACCCATTTCAGGTAAAACCACACCTACTTCTGTTTAAGCCCCACCTATTCCAAGTACAGCTAAACAGGTTGCTAAACATCCCTAATGTTTAGCATCTGAAATTTTTTACCCTGGGCAACCATGTTCCTGTAGAAGTAAATAAACCATTGTCCTGTTGTGTGATATTCTTCCACATTTTCATAGCTGAAAGAATTTTCTTTTATATTTTCTTTGAACCTTATTTTATGCCCAAAGATCATTCTCAGATATGGCAGATGTCCTCTTGTCATGGAAAAAAAAATCAGCTATTAAAACAGAGTTCATTTTTTTCTAAGTTAATAATTATCTAGGAGCAGACCCTTTAAAAGCTATCAGGTAGCAGTAACCGTTGTCCCACGATAACCACCATTATGAAGGCCAAAGAGCATCTCTTTGTTTGCATGCTGCTGCTACTTTGTATAACATGGAGCACAAATGGAGGGAATGTTTTGGTGTGGTACAGCGAAGGCAGCCACTGGATTAACATGAAGCCAGTGCTGGAGAAGCTGATTGACAGGGGACACCAGGTGACAGTTCTGGTGCCGAGTACATCAATGTTTATGAATGCCAGTGAGCCTGCACGATTTCACTACAAACCTTTCAATGTCACTGTATCAATGGAGGTCATGGAGGAATTTGTGGAAGATTTTCTTCATTTCTCAATATATGAGATGCCTCATATGAACTACTTGCAGATTTACATCAGATTCATGGAACTGATGGTGGTCAACTTGCAGTATTCATTGGAGTATCTGGATGGTGTGCTGAAATCAGACACTGTAATGAAGAAGCTTAAGGAAGGCAAATATGACCTCCTACTCGCTGACCCCGTCTTCCCTGGCAGTGACTTAACAGCAGAGATTTTGGGCATCCCCCTGATCTTCTCCTTGCGCTTTTCCCTTGGCAGTAACTGGGAGAGATATTGTGGTCAAGTACCTGCTCCACCTTCTTTTGTCCCTGGTGCTATGAGCAAACTGACTGATAAGATGGATTTCTTGGAAAGAGTGTGGAATTTCATTTTCTACGCAACACAGGATACTGTGTTGGAATATATTTTTTGGAAACACTTAGATAAGTATTACTCTGACATCATAGGTGAGTAACTCAGCCACTAGTGTAAGTAGACATTTTTATGAACTATGAAAACATAAATAAAAGCTGCTCATCTTATTTACAAGTTACATTGGCGAACATGGGTGACTGATTCATTGTTTGTGACAGGAACTCCAACCAGTGCCTGTGACATTATGGGTAGAGCAGATATGTGGCTAATGAGAACCTACTGGGACTTTAATTTCCCTCGTCCTTTCCTCCCCAACTTTAAATTTGTTGGTGGGATTCACTGCAGACCTGCTAAACCTTTACCAGAGGTAAGTCTGTCTCCACCGCCACAAGCTGATTCATGTTTTGTTACACCATTAAACGTAAAAAAAAATAAAATAAAAGGTATTACTTACATGTAAACTAACCAGTATTAATTCCTTCTTTGCAGGATATGGAAGAGTTTGTGCAAAGTTCTGGAAATGCTGGCATTGTGGTCTTCAGTTTGGGATCATTTATTAAGAATATCAGCTCAGAGAAGGAAAATATGATAGTCTCAGCCCTCTCTCAGATCCCACAAAAGGTTAGAAGCTCAGAACCCTTGTCAGCAGAAATTTGACGTTGTGTGCCAGTATGAAATCACGTTTGTGCAAACATAACCAAAATAATGTACTGCATATTGAGCAGAACATGATTTCACAGTTATCAAAACTCCACAAAAAACAATATCTCAGTTTTGCACAATTCTGATGCAACAGATTTCGATTCACTGGACTGAATGCTACAATAACATACTCCAAACAATTTCACTCTATGAACCTGGAATAACACTACCAGTCTGTAACTTTTATGTGGAGAAGAACACACAGTATTAGTCAACTTTTGATATCACCTGTGATGTCAGCCTGTCAGAAGATTTAAAGGATTAAAGAAGTAAAATTGCTGAAATGTACACAGCACTGGGTAGCACAGTAGCGCAGTGGGTTGCGCTGTCGCTTCACAGCAAGATGGTTCTGGGTTTGTTTCCTGCTCTGTATGGATTTTTTATGTTCTCCCCCATGTCTGCATGGGTTCTCTCCGGGTTCTCTGGCATTCTCCCACCTCCAAAAAAATGCAACTTAGATGAATTGATTGTTTCTGGATTGCCCATAGATGTGAATGTGTGAATGAGTGGGTGTTTGTCTTCCATGAGGCTCCGCAGTGCACTGGCATTGTGCTCAGAGTGTCCATCGCCCACAAGTCAGCTGGGATAGGCTTCAGCCAACCCCATCACCTGTAATAAGTGGAATTAGCAGTTGAAAGTGAATGAATGAATGTACACAGCACCAACCTTAATGGTCACAGCCTGAAGAGGGCCATCAAGGAGCTAGCAGAAGAGGCAGAAAAAGCAAGTTTCTGGATGTGGTTACGAAGGAGGGACAGCAGTTGGCGCTCAACACCCCTGTGAGATCAGTTGCAGGGAGTGGCGTGGGGAGACATCCCCACATAGCCACTGCCCCCCCACCGGGAGGTGTCCTGGCTAGGGGGCGAAACATTAGTGAACGGTGGCACCAGCTGACGACCCTGCAGCTGATCTCAAAGTGCAGTGGAGGATGTGCAACAGGCAGAAAATGCCAAGTAGTAAACCTGTATCATCTAAATTACACGTCTGGGGAACCAGCGACTACGGTGAAAGAGCAGTTAGCAGCCAGGAAAGTCTGGTGGGAAATCGGAAAAGACCGGTGGACGACGGGAGAGACCATAACAGGAGTGGGCGGTTAGTCACCTTACCCACTAGCTTCTCACGAGGAAGCACCTCCAATCTGACTACGACAAGGCATAAAGGAAAACAACCCGAAGGCCCTCCGAGAGGTGGGATGAAAGATAGGCCTACTCTGACGGATCAAACGGTAACAAACGGAATGAACAATGATAATGAGAAGGTTCTCCAAACGTGTAAATGCGGGTGGCAGAAGGTGACTTCATTCAAAGGGCTGCGGATCCATCAAGGGAAGATTAAGTGTGGGAGGACTCCCAACCAGTATCACCACACTGCTTCAGCAGGTCAGACCGAAGAGACCCAAATCCAGACCCAAAACCACAGCGCAGCGGGACCTAGCAATGCTGAGAAGGAAACCTCAGCGGAGGCAGGAGAGGAGGTGGCGGAAGCTCCCAAGAGTGATGTTCATGCTGTCCCCCTGAGAGTTGCACAGCCAGAGAGCCAGCGAAAACATCAAGAAAGGCGCGGGAAGATCAAGTGGCCAATGGCAAAGGACAAAGAGGAGTGGCGCAGGCTGGATGATTATCTGAAAGAAGTGCTGGGGCATTCATTATGAGGAACAGCTGAACATTAGTTAACCTTGATAAGCAATATTATCTATGAGGAGTGCAGGGAGAGGTTTGGAGAATGCACGACCAAGCGAGCCTCAGTCCAAAAGCAGAAAGGCTGGAGGGAGAGATCCATTGATGAGCTTGTAAGTAAAAGCCGCCAACTGCAAAAGAGGTGGAGGAAAGCAGCCCCAGATGAGAAAGAAGACCCCAAGGTGCTGTGGGAGGACAACAAGCAGAGGCTTGCCAAACTGCGTCGGGCAGAGAGACCTAGGAAACGCTGGAAGCGGAAGGAGAAGAAACAGAAAGACTTCTTCAAAGATCCTTTCCGGTTTGGCCGTCAGCTGCTGGACAAAAAGAGAAGTGGCAAGCTATCAATCTCGAAGGAGGATCTGGAGCATTACATCAAAGGCCAGTACACGGATGCAGCTAGAGCACTACCACTTGGCTCACCAGGCCATGTGCCACGTCCAGACTCCCCAAGGTCCCCTTTCAACACCTCTCCACCCAGGCTGTGTGAGGTGAGCGACGTCCTGAAAAAGGCCAGATCAGCTTCGGCACCAGGTCCGAATGGGCTCCCATACGAGGTCTACAAGAGCTACCCCCAAGTGACAAACATCTTGTGGAAGCTTATGAGTGTCGGAGTATCGCATGGAAGAAACAAGAAATTCCAGCAGAGTGGCAAGAGGCAGTTGGAATATTTATTCCTAAGGAGCAAAATTCCAGAGAGCTCAGTCAGTTCAGGAAAAATTGCTCTGTTGAACGTGGAGGAGAAAGTCTTTTTCCTGGTCCTGGCAAGGAGAATGGCGAACTTCCTCAGCATCAACAGCTACATTGACACAAGTTGTCAAAAAGCTGGTCTGCCAGGATTTCCGGGCTGCATTGAACATGCATCTGTGATCTAGGAGCAGATACAGCACGCTAAGAGGTAGAGGAGTGACCTACACGTGGTATGGCTCGACCTTGCTGGTCAGCAAGGCCTATGGCTCAGTACCACACAAGCTAGTCGAGTTTGCGTTGGAATTCTTCCACGTGCCTGAGTGTGTCAGTAACATCATAGCCAAGTACTTCAACAACCTGCCTATGTGCTTCACCGTAAATGGCTATATGTCTGGGTGGCAGCGGCTGGAAGTCGGAATCGCCATGGGCTGCTCGATATCACCGATTCTCTTTGTGGCTGCATTTGTCGCTCATCGTGTTGCTGATCGGAGCGAGGCAAATGGCCAGAGGCCTGAAATCACCATCAAGAGGGAGACTCCCCACTCTGAGAGGATACATGGATGACGTGACAAGCATCCTTCAAACCTCTCCATGTACAGCATGACTCCTCAAGCGGTTCGATGAACTGACAGTCTGGGCAAGGATGAAGATCAAGCCTGCAAAGTCCAGGAGCCTTTCGATCAGGAAAGGGGTGAGGGATGACAGGACGGTGTTCACGGTGGGAGGAGAGACCATACCACTCCTGGCAGAGCAGCCCATCGGAAGCCTCGGGAGGGAGTACACACCAGAACTCTCGGACAAGCAGTTGAGACGAGCAGTTCAAAAACAGCTGAGAGAGGGTCTTGCAAAGATTGACAATAGCCAACTCCCGGGGAAACTGAAGGTGTGGTGTTACCAATTCACACTCTTCCAGCGTGTGATGTGGCCACTGAAAGTAGGGGAAATTCCATCTTCCCTAGTCAGCAAGATGGACGTCATTGCCAGCAAGCACATCAGGAAGTGGTTGGGCCTTCCTCGCTGCTTCTCAGACACAGGCCTGTTCGGAAAGAACATCCCACAGCTTCCTCTGAAGTGGATCAACCTAGGATACAAGCAGGAGAAAACCCGCCTGGTCCTTGAACTGAGGGAATCCAGAGACGAAGTGGTGAAGGACACAGTGGTGACTGTCCATACCGGGCGGAAATGGAGAGCCCAGGAGGAAGTGGAGCAAGCCGTCTCTAGGCTGACACACAAGGAGGTTCTGGGGAGAGTCCAAGTTGGCCGAGCAGGGTTGGGCTGGGGGCAACCTGTCCAGTTCTGGTCCAAAGCCACAAGGGAGCAGAGGAAAACCATGGGGGTGGATGAGGTCTCACAAGGGGAGAAGGTCAGCTACCTCATCAAGGCCGTGCCCCAGGGTAAGCAAGGAGCATGGACTCGCTGGGAGGACACCATCAACAGAGTCATAACCTGAGATGACATCTGGCGAACTCCACAATCGCGACTCAGCTTCCTTGTGTGGGCAGCCTATGACACCCTCCCATGCCCCCAAAACCTCACTTGGTGGTTTGGAAGTGAGGGTAAGTGCTACCTGTGCAGCAAGGGCAATGCAGGTCTCCAACACATCCTGTCAGGGTGCAACATCACACTGACACAGGGCCGCTTCCGGTGGCAGCACAATCAGGTGCTGAGGAAGCTGGCAGAGCAGTTGGAAAGATGCAGAGTCAGGGCAAACAACTCCTCTGAGTCCCATCGGCAAAAAATTGCCTTCATCAAACCAGGAGAGGCAGGTCAGAAAGTGTAGGGAAGATCGGAATGTCTGCTTACCCCTGGAAAGAGATTGGAAACGCGAGTCGACCTGGACAAGCAGCTAGTCTTTCAAACTGAGATCACATTAACAACTCTTAGGCCGGACATTCTGATGTGGTCCACAGCTGCAAAGAAAGTCCTAATCATTGAACTGACTGTGCCCTGGGAAGAGCGGATACCAGGAGCACACAAGTTCAAGTGGTACGACTTGGCGGAGGAGTACAGAGGAGGAGGCTGGTCAACAACTATTCACTCAGTGGAGCTCGGATGCAGGGGCTTTGTCAAAGTCAGCTTTATTGTCAAATGTACCGTATATGCATGACATACAGCACAGATGAAATTGCAGTTTTCTCTGACCCACGGTAAACAGGCAGTACAACAGGCAGTACAACACAGACAGTACAACAGGCAGTACAACACAGACAGTACAACACAGGTAGTACAACACAGGCAGGACAACACAGGCAGGGCAACACAGGGCAACACAGGCAGTACAACATAGGCAGTATAAAACAGGCAGGACAACACAGGCAGGACAACACAAGCAGTACAACAGGCAGTACAACACAGACAGTACATCAGACAGTACAGCACGTATTAGACGTATTACAGCACAAGTATTAGACGAAACAGAAGGGATGGTAAACATCTCTATACACTCCTTAATCCCATAGGGGAAGTGACGTGTGCGTAGTCCCTGAGTTGATGGGGGGACATAGAGAGAGGTAGTCAGGTGCTGGGGAGAGGGAAGGGCAGTGTGAGGGTAGAGTTCAAGGCTATGGCAGAGGGCAGAGCAGGGAGGGAGTTGAGCCTCCTGACCGCCTGGTGAAAGAAACTGTCCTTGAGCCTTCTGGTTCTGGCCCGCAGACTCTGCAGTCTCCTATCTGATGGCAGCAGGCTGAAAAGGCTGTGAGAGGGGTGGGTGGGATCACCTGCAATGCTGATGGCTTTGCGGGTGAGGCGGGTGTAAATGTCTGTGAGGGAAGGGAGACACCAGTGATCTTTTCAGCTGCTCTGACGATGCGCTGCAGGGTCTTACGGCAGGAAACGGTGCAGGTGCCGTACCACACGCTGATGCAGCTGGTTAAGATGCTCTCAATGGTGCCTCTGTAGAAGGTGAGCATGATGGGGAGTTGGGCTCTCGCTCTCCTCAGTTTGCGGAGGAAGTAGAGGCACTGTTGGGCTTTTTGGCCAGCGATGTGGTGTTACGGTCCCAGGACAGGTCCTCGGAGATGTGCACACCCAGGAACTTGGTGCTGCTGACCCTTTCCACTGCAGCACCATCAATGGTTAGTGGAGCATGCTGAGTACGTGTTCGCCTGAAGTCCACAACAATCTCCTTCGTCTTCTCCACATTCAGATGGAGATTGTTGTCCTTGCACCACATAGCCAGACGGCTCACCTCATTTCTGTAGGCTGTCTCATCATTGTTGTTGATGAGACCCACTACAGTCGTGTCGTCTGCAAACTTGATGAAGAGGTTGGAGCTGGAAGTCGGTGTACAGTCATGGGTTAGCAGAGTGAAGAGGAGGGGGCTCAGTACGCATCCTTGGGGGGCTCCCATGGTCAGCGTGATGGTGCTGGAGGTGTTGTTACCAACTCGAACTGCCTATGGTCTCCCTGTCAGGAAGTCAAGCAGCCAGTTGCATATGGAGGTGTTGAGTCTGAGCTGGTCCAGTTTGTGGATGAGCTGCTGGGGGATGATTGTGTTGAATGCTGAGCTGAAGTCGATGAACAGCATTCTGGCGTACAAGTCTTTGGTCTCCAGGTGGGTGAGGGTTGAATGTAAGGCAGTGGAGATGGCGTCATCGGTCGAGCGGTTGGACCGGTAAGCAAACTGAAAAGGGTCCAGGGTTGAAGGGAGGGCAGATTTGATGTGGTGCAGGACTAGTCGCTCGAAGCACTTCGTGAGGATGGGAGTGAGTGCAAGTGGGTGGTAGTCGTTGAAGCCAGATGGGGGTGACTTCTTCGGGACTGGGATGAAGGTGGTGGCTTTGAGGCAGGTGGGGACAACAGCCTGGCTCAGGGAGATGTTGAAGATGTCTGTGAAGACATCTGTGAGCTCATCAGCACAGTCTCTCAGGATACGACCAAGAATGTTGTCAGGACCTGGGGCTTTTCGGGCATTGGTCCTTCTGAGGACTTGCCTCACGTAGTCTGGAGAAAGCGTCAACGCCTGGTCGCCAGGAGGGGGTGTCCAAAAGCTGTTGAGTCTATACACTGGACGTTAAGAAAGTTCTTGAAGACGTTTCGTCTCTCATCCAAGAGTCTTCTTCAGTTCTTCAGAACCGGCCATTCTACCTGTACAGCGGGCCATTCTACCTGCCCAGGGAGTTTTCTGCCATATTGCTGGTGGCAGTATACATCCCTCCCTCCGTCTTCAAGAATGGTTAAATATACCCATCTATCCATCCATCCCTCTTCTCAACCACTTCTTCCTCTGTCAAGGGGAGCTGGGGCCTACCCCAACTGGCTTGGGCGTGAGGCAGGGGGACACTGCCTCACGCCCAAATCGCATGTTGTTGGAGGTTGGAGGAAGCTGGAGAAACAGGAAAGAACCCACGCAGACACAGGGAGAACATGCAAACTCTGCAAAAAGCAGGAGGCAAAACCTGGAACCACCTTGCTGTGTGGAGAAAATGCTACCCTCTGCGCCACCATGCCGCTCTAATATACCCAAAACATCTCATGTTAATAATCACTGAATCAGTTTCAAGTATTACATGAGTTATCTGTTTTGGTTTTCTCTTTTAACTGTTGACTACAGATAGCTTGTAACTGGGATAAGATGTGTCACAAATCAGCACAAAGGCAAAATACATCAATAATTGCTCAAGGGTAGTAAAGTTACAATGACCTGAAATTTCTTCCTGGATGATCAATAAACTTTGAAGGACTTAAGGCAAAGAGAAGTAATAAAACATGTAAGAAAATCTTAAGCTTTCTCAAAAAGGTTCTTCAAACATTCTGTGAAAATAAAAGAAAATAACTGATTTTCAAAATGTTTTTTTCATTGTTAGGTGCTATGGAAATACAATGGAGACAAACCAAAGAATCTGGCTGCCAACACTAGAATATATAACTGGATCCCTCAGAATGACCTACTGGGTGAGTAAAACTATTAACAGAACATGCCTTTGACACAGTAGTCCTCATGATCTAGACTACAAAATGAAAAACAGTGTCCATCACAGTCATTAATTACTACATTATTTAACACATTTAAATTTTCTGAAAAAGCAAATAATTTGGAAATATATAGACTCCTCCCATTTCTGTTGATCATCTTTGAAAACACTGGTCGTTGTGAGTGGGTTTTGAACTACACGTTCACCCATGAAGATGTTAAGGACAATGTCCCGGCCTTCATGGACTGTGCAGTACACCTTGAGACGGACGTGAACAGAAAACCCAACTGACCGAAACATTCTTTTTGATTCCCATCATACACTACAGCAAAAAATTTGGGCTCATTAGAATTCCAAACCACCTGGTCTAAAAAATTCCCATCAGAATACAGAGAAAGGTCAAGGACAAGAAACAAAACTGGGAGGCACTTAAGACGTGGTTATCAAAACTGGGCGCTTGTCCAGACCAACAAAACTAACAACAAACACAACAATGAACAAGAAACTGAAGACAATCAGTAATACATTTCCATCCCCTACACCAGTCATCAGTGGGTAGTGCTGAAGGTTCAAGGTTCGAGTCCATTCAGTGTGGAGTTTGTATGTTCTACCTCTGTCTGCATAGGTTCTCTTTGGGTTTTCCAGCTTTCTTTCACCTCCAAAACATGCAGTTTAGATGAATTTATCACTTTAAATTGACCATAGGTGTTGTGCTTGTGTGTATGAATGGTTGTCCTTCACGTGGCTCCTTGATGGAGCACATCCAGAGTGTACCCCAACTCTTACCCATAGCCTGCTGGGATAGGCTACCGCAACACCCATGACCCACAGTCAAAAAACTGCTGCAGACAAGATGATTATGATGGTTGGTTGGATGGATGGATGGATGGATGGATAGATGGATGGATGGATGGATGGATCCCCTAGAGTGCTGGTGTGTCAGGGGAAAAAAAGAAAACAAGATATTTTTCAGTCAACAAGATTACCATGCATTTCAAACCTGGTAACAGAGCATGACAGATGTTAGTTCATGCAAGGTGTAAGCTTATAGCTCAACACAGGAGAGCCAACTCCTCAGGACTAAACTCAGCAGCCCATTTGAGCCTGAAAGTCAGAGGCCAGTCTTTTGAAGACGGTAATGTCCAAGTTTGTTGTTTTGGTTTTGTTTCATGTTTGTCGGTACCCTTCCAGGTCATCCCAAGACTAGAGCCTTCATCACCCATGGTGGCTCTAATGGGATTTATGAGGCTATTTACCATGGTGTTCCTATGGTGGGCATCCCATTGTTTGGTGATCAACCGGAAAACATGATCCACATGAAAGCCAGAGGAGCTGCCACTATCGTAAACTTGAACTCCCTGAAGACTGAAGATCTGAGAGATGCGATCAACATTGTCATCAATGACAAATCGTAAGCTTTCTTTCCTATCTGCACCGTTTGTTTTCAGGTATTAATGCCGCAAACTCTGTGTATGATTATCTCCAATACATCAAACTAGAAAATATTGCTGTAATTTCTCTTAATTTTTGATTAGGCAAAAAATTAATAAATAAAAAAATGCATTAATTCACATTTCCCCCTATTTATCCACATTTACAGGTACAAGGAGAGTGCTATGCGACTGTCTGCTATTCACCATGACCGGCCGGTGAGTCCTCTGGATGAGGCCGTATTCTGGATCGAGTTCACCATGAGAAACAAAGGAGCCAAGCACCTGAGAGTCCAGGCCCATGAGCTTACCTGGTACCAGTACCACAGTCTGGATGTCCTGGTGTTCCTCCTCGCAGTTATTTTGTCCCTCATACTCCTCTTTATCAAGACCTGCACTTTCTGCTTACGGAGGTGCTGTGGTCGTACTGGAAAAACAAAGACAAAGGCTGAATAACTGACTGAATTTACAAAAGGGAGCAGTTCACTAACTTTTGTCTTTTCTGAAAAAAATGTGTTCATTAATGTAAATGGACATTTGCCATGTTCTGCTTGACTTGGGGATACCCCCAAGGCAAATACAATGACTTCAAAAATGACTGTGATAATTAATCGTCTTCAAATGGAAAAAAAATAAAAATAAAATAAAGCATATTACTTTAACATGTTACTTCTATACCGTGGTGCACTCGCGTCATGCTCGGAGTGTCCCCCGCCTCACACCCAATGCCGCCAAGATTGGCTCCAGCTCCCCGTGACCCGCTGCGGCGGATATAGCTGTGGTAATCTGAAGATGACTGACTGACTGTTACTTCTACAATTGCCTGAGGTACATTCAACTTAAAAATCACTTGGTTTTTGTTTGGTTTGAGTTTGAATCTCGCTATAAACCCTTTACATTAATGAAATTAAAGAAGATTTGTGAACCTAATAATTAGCATAGTCTAGAATTTTTATAGTATACTGTTTCCAGTGGAAGCTTGAATTTAATTCTAGGAGACATTTAAAAAACAAAAACAAAAAATTAACACTGATGTCTCTGGTACTTACAAGTACTGTGAAGATTTGTGTGCTGCCATTATTGAAGTACACCTCTTAGATTAACATAAAAGTTCTCGTAATCATAACGACTAGATATTGATGAAATACTACAACAGTGCTACGGCAAGGGGGAGCCGGGACGACAGGTCACCATCACCCCCACAATTTGAGATTGGGTACCAAGCCCCAATATATATAAACAGCCTGAATACAAGAGCTACTGACCTGAGAAGGAAGATTGTGATCCAACTGTAAACTTGGAGTTTACCAAAGCTAAGCTGTCAAGTACCTTCAGAGGATCTGCTAGAAAATGTGAATACAGTGATAAAAACCTTCCCTACAGGAAGAATTGCCTTAACCATAACATATATATGTTGATGACATGATGACAAAATTAAAAAAAATCATCCAAAGGAGATACACACTTACAACCACATGAGAAATTGATGATAAAAACACCAGATCTAAAGCAAAACCTGAGCCAGCATCAAAGAAAACCCAAGATGAGAAGCCAACTCACATTATGAAACATAACAGAGAGAATATCAGCTACAAGTACTGGTCCAACAGAAAGACTTCCCAGTTTTAGGAAAGTGACACAAACTTTAAGTAGCTTTATTTATGTACAGCATTTCAGTTCTGTGGATCCACCATCCACAGCTGATTGTGAAGCAGCCGGGATGACAATAAGCATCTCTAAATCTAAGGCCATGGTTTTCAACCAAAAAAAAGCTAGAGCGCTCACTCTTGTAGGAGTCCCTCCCTCAAGCAGTGAAATTCAAGTATCTCCAAGTCTTATTCATGAGTGAGGGATGAAAGGGAATGAAAATAGGCAGACGGATTGGTGCAGCATCCTTAATGATGTGGTCAGTCCACTGGTCTGTGATAGTGACAATAAAAACAAGCCAGATTGAAAGGCTCTCCATTTACTGGTCTGTCCATGTACCAACCTTCATATATGGTCTTGAGCTTTGAACAGTAACTGAAAGGATACATGAGTGCAACCGGCTGAAATGTGTTTTGTTCCTGAGGGTGGCTGGGTAAGGAGCTCAGACATCCCGTCGAGGATGTCTGAACCAACTCATCGAGAAGAGCCAGCTGAGGTGATTGAGCCATTGGATCAGGATACCCAATAAATTCCTTCCCAGAAATGTATTCTAGGCATGTCTGTTCAGAAAGTCGCCGAGTAGTAGACCCAGCACTCGCTGGAGGGATTCTTTCTCTTGGATGGGAATATCATGGTTTCCCTCGAAAGGAGCTGATAGAAGTGGCCGGGAAAGACTGTCTGGGCTTCCCTTCTCAAACTGCTGGGCCCACAACCTCAATCTGGAAAACCAGCTGATGAGTATAGCATTTCAAATTTTTACACAGGCACCCACATTCATGCAGAAATAAAGAATTCATTTTCCCATCTTTCCACAGCTAAAAGAGATTTTAAAAAATATTTTCTTTGAACCTTCTCTTAAAGTACAAGATCATTTTTGGACTGAGAACATTATTTCTGGTCCTGCAACAAACACCAAGGTATGAGACAGAGTTCATTTTTTTAAGTTAATAATTGTCCTCCTAGGAGCAGACCCTTTAAAAGCTATCAGGTAGCTGCAACCATTGCCCCAGGAAAACCACCATCATGAAGGTCAAAGAGCATCTCTCTGTTTGCATGTTGCTGGTGTTTTGTATGACATGGAGCACGAATGGAGGGAATGTTTTGGTGTGGTACAGCGAAGGCAGCCACTGGATTAACATGAAGCCAGTGCTGGAGAAGCTGATTGACAGGGGACACCAGGTGACAGTTCTGGTGCCGAGTTCATCACTGTTAATGAATTCCAGTGAGCCTGCACGATTTCACTACGAGCCCTTTAATGTCTCCATATCAATGGAGGCCATTGAAGAATTCTTGGAAGATTTTTTTCATTTTTCCATTTATGAGATGCCTCATATGAACTACTTGCAGATCTACATCAGATTCATTGAACTGGTGAAGGTCAGTGTGGAGAATTCTTTGCAGCAGATGGACGGTGTGCTGAAATCGCAAGCCGTCATGAAGAAGTTGAAAGAAGGCAAATATGACCTCTTACTCGCTGACCCTGTCTTCCCTGGCGGTGACTTAACAGCAGAGATTTTGGGCATCCCTCTGATCTTCTCCTTGCGTTTTACTCTCGGCAGTAACTGGGAGAGACATTGTGGTCAAGTACCTGCTCCACCTTCCTTTGTCCCTGGTACTATGAGCAAATTGACTGATAAGATGGATTTCTTGGAGAGAGTGTGGAATTTCATCTTCTACGCAACACAGGATATTGTGTTGGACAACGTTTTTTGGAAACGATTAGATAAGTATTACTCTGACATCATGGGTGAGTAACTCAGCTAACAGTCATAAAATAGATGTTAGTTTATCATTTCATTAAAAGAGGTCTTATTATGAAAAACACATTTTTTCAGGTGTCTACATGTAAATAGTGGTCCTCCCTAACCCTACCAAATCGTAGAATCTGAAAAACAAACGTTTTCTGCTTCAATATATGAAATAATACAAAATCCACAGGAAAAAAACCTTCATTTCATAACAGGGCCATATGTGACGTCATTGCCGGTATGATTGACAGAGTGATTGACTTATCCTGAGACATATGTGATTGACATGTCCACCTGGATAAGGGCATGGTCATCCCTAAGGTGGAGTTTGTGTTCAGGCTAAAGGTAGCAGAGTGTGGAAATGACCTGGCTCAAAGCTGCACACTGGAAGCTCCCCACAAACTGTTGAAAGAAGCTAGCATTTGGCTAGTCAGTGTGTGTGTGTGTGTGTGTGTGTGTGTGTGTGTGTGTGTGTGTGTGTGTGTGTGTGTGTGTGTGTGTGTGTGTGTGTGTGTGTGTGTGTGTGTGTGTGGGTGTTAAATCAAGGATATTTAGGACCACTGATCAGTTTGAAGTGAGACATTTCAAATACATTGTAGTTAAACATCCGGCAGGTGAATGACAAATTTTAAAAAAAATAATATGGGACCTTTAATTAGAGTAACATATGTTAATAAATGCTCCTCACCTTATCTACAACATTGGTGGTATTTTGAAACGGGTGACTGATTCATTGATTGTGACAGGTTCACCAACCAGTGCCCGTGATATTGTGGGTAGAGCAGACATGTGGCTAATGAGAACCTACTGGGACTTTAATTTCCCTCGTCCTTTCCTCCCCAACTTTGTGTTTGTTGGTGGGATTCACTGCAGACCTGCTAAACCTTTACCAGAGGTAGGTTTGTCTCCCCTGCCACAAGCTGATTCAAATTATATTACACAAACACCATTTGTTTACATCTTCATTTACAAGAATACGCCATTAAACATAAGAATAAATTAAAGACAATACTGATTAGTTTGCAGGTAATATTTCTTTTCTTGCAGGATATGGAAGAATTCGTCCAAAGTTCTGGAGATGCAGGCATTGTAGTCATCAGCTTGGGATCATTTATCAAGAATATCAGCTCAGAGAACGAAAACATGATAGCCTCAGCCCTGGCTCAGATCCCCCAAAAGGTTTGAAGCTTAGGAGACCCTTGTCAGCAGAAACATGTGATTAAGTACGGGTATGATATTTGTGTAAATGTAATCCAACAAATGTACTACATAATCAGCAAAATCTATACTTTGACAGTGATTGAAATGCAACAAAAAACAAAATCTCAGTTTTTAAACAATTCTGATTGAGCATCCAACAACATAAACAAAATTCATAGACAATTAGCCTACAAATTATTTTTTCAATTTTGAAGCTGATTTTCTTCTACTCGCAAATTCTTCTTTGATATTTAAAGGGGCAGTAAACTCATTTTAAAGTAATACATATTTTGTTTATAATTATGAAAAAATTAAAATAAAAAATTTCCAGATGTCGGGCATCATTCTTGATGTCAGGAAACTTTAAAATCTGCACTTTGCAGCTCCGTCATGTGGGGTCATGCGTCATTGGCGACACCTGTCGCTTCATCAGTCAGGGCAACCTTTACAGCACAATAGATCAATGAAGCAATACATCTGATAAAATCACGTTTACCTGTGAGGTGAATGGATGCTCCAACACCACAGGAGTTAGACACAAAGATAGGAACCTATCTTTCTTCAAAATACCTTCTGGACAGATTGGTGAGCAATGGAAAGCAAGGATAAACAGGGCCAAAATTTATGAGCCTTCTAGGTACAGCAAGAAGAAAAAGAACGTTGAGTGGAAACAACTGATATTACTAGCTGAACTACAGCTAAGAACTACAGAAGCGGGGACAAACAGTGAGCAGTTCAAACAATCCACTGAAACTCTTTCTGGTATGTATAACACATTTTTTACGAGTACGAGCATGATAAGAGTAAAACTCGTCAATACTCGTGCTCATAAAATCCTCATAACTGACTGTCTTCACGCTCAGTGATTGGACAGTCACACACAATGCTCGCCCCTCCCTACAGAGATTACAGCCAGAGCAGAGCTACTTGTCGCTGCCCCACTCTCGCACACACATACTGATTTCTCTGTGTGTGGCTCCACTGTAGCTGACGTTGCTATCCTTATATTTTCTTCAGCTTCCCTCTATTTTGGTCTATTAGTGAACTTGTTTCTCGTTTTGTTTTATTGAATGCATGCGGTGCATTTCACCAGACAGAGCTGAAATTTGCTCGTGTCGCATCGTTCACAGCCTCCACTCCAGTCGTTTTTTTGGGTTTTTTGTTTTACCTGCTTGTTCTTAGTTTGACACTTTCTCACTTCAGTTCAAATTAACAATTTAGATACTGTATAGATACTTTAACTGTTACATAACGTGCACACACACGCACACATTTGCTCTCTCTCTCTCTTTTTCTCTCCCTCACACTGTCACTCACACACACATGCACAAACAGACACACACACAAACACAGACACACACACCTTAACACTCGACCTCCCAGAATTCTGCAACTACTAAAACTCCCAAAGGTAGTTATTTTGACTGCTCGGATATATACACAGTATGTATATAATTTGGATTATCATTTAAATATCTAAGAATAAATTGGTGAAATAAATAAAAACACGTCACTACACTAAATTAAAACTATAATGATTGAGTTTTTTATTTAGTTGACACAAAATAACTTCTCTGCAATTACACATTCAAATTTGAACTGTGAAATAAAAACATGTATATCTCTGTGAAATTAAAGTAATTGTATCCTGCTTCAAAATAGATTGGTGTCATCATGAGACCTTAATAATAAAAATTATTAACTATTATTAACATTCAATAATGCTGTGATGGCTGCCAGCCAGCTGGAGACACTGCTTTTACAATGCCAAGTTGTTTCGCTTATGGCTCACAAACACTGATATTTTCCCGTTTCAATACAAGTAACTTGTGTTTAGGGGGGGAAATATCACCACTGATAACTTCTTTATTTCTCTTGAACTTTCCAAGGCACTGAAGGCCCAGAAAACCATCCTGGTTGGTCCAGTAAATAAGAGTAGAGAAGAGCTTTCACCATCTGTAGAGGACCAAAGGGCCCGCCCTGCACACTAAAGAGGTGCTGAAATGTGACAAAGCAATCCTAACAGTCTATCAATGCTAACTAAAGAAAAATGTCTCCATTCTAATCACAATCCACACAGCCGTCAACATCACAAGTGGCCATGAGGCTAAACTGGAGACTGTTACGTACAGTACCACAACAGAACCAAGGTTGGAGTAGATGTGCTCGATCAAATGGGTAGGAATTATTCGGTGTAAGCTCTTACATGATGGTCATTGGCGACGTTTCGTAATTTTGGAGCAGCAGAAGATGGAGAAGAGAAGGCAGTGCCAAGTGAAGAATGTGTAAGAAAAATAAAGCAAAGGATAATTGTGTCATAGTCATAAGGTAGTGGGAGCTGTATATGGAAGGTACAGGTTACCTGTGTTGACTGTGAGTGATTGGGAGCCATAGGCAAACCATCTTGGCATTTGTAACATCACAGCGGACTGGCAGCCATCACAGCATTTTGGATTGTTCATAATAGTTAATAATATAATTGTTAAGGTCTCATGATGACACCAATCTATGTTGTTTTTATTTGGGAGTTCTGGTTCTAATCAACATTGTTTAACTGGGGGGAAAAAAGAACATTAGGTGGTAAAAATAAATAATTGAAAAAAAAGTTTGATCATAAAAATTAAAAAAATTAAAAAGAAAAAAATTAGAAAGCTTTGTTGAGTATGACAATTTTTGTTCATGCATACCTTTTAGTTCATAATTTCCTATTGCATGCGTTGTATTCATTAGTGCACTTCATGTTCTGAGTTCATAAAAACTTGTTCGGTAAATAGTTCTACTTTTGTGATCAAAAACATTGATTTGAACATTGATTTAAGGCTGTTCTGTCAATAGTTTTAAAATAAACAATATAGGAACTTTTGATCAATCCATATCAATTTCAGACTTAAAACTAGAACCAATGAAGTCACAGCCTGTGACATCCTGACCTACTTGCATAGGTCAAAGATAAAAGCTAGCTGTCATTGATCAAAGCACTTGCTTTGATCTATGGTCTTAGACTGGCCTTCTTCCTCGTCTTTCTATCTTATCAGGTTCCTGAGTGTAAAAAAGTTTAAATTTGACCTTGCCCTAGTTTTCTCAAGGTCAAGGTCATCGTCTCATTTTCATTCCCTTTACCCCCTGAGTAATGTGTTTTTTGTTATCAAACAAGAATAAGCTAACTGACTGACTAACTAACAATTGTATCTGCAAGATGCTGTTGAGGCAGAGTATTCATAGTTTAAAATGAAATATTATGGTCAAAAATTATCTCAATACCTCAAAGCAGTACAATTATTTTGGACTAACTAATGATTTCATGTACCCAAAACTTCTAGGACTAATGTTATTAATCACAAAATCGGTTTCAGCCCATATGTGAGTCATCTGTTTTGGTTTTGTATACTTTAACTCTTGACTCTTGATAGCTGGGTTAAGATTGGTCACAAGTCAACGCAACAGTAAAACACATCAATAATTATTCAAGGGTAGTATAGTTAAAATGACCTGACTTTTTTTTTCTGAGTGATCAGTAAACTTTGACAGGACTTAATGCAAGAGGAAACTTATAAAATGGTTTTGCCACTGTTCATTAGGTGCTGTGGAAATACAGTGGAGAAAAACCAAAGAGTCTGGCTGCCAACACTAAAATATACAACTGGATCCCTCAGAATGACCTACTGGGTAAGTACAACTATAACAGAACATGCCTATGAGACAGTAGTACTCATGATTTATACTGCTAAATGGTATACAGTGTCCACCACAGTCATTAATGACTAAACTATTTAATACATTTAAATGTCCTGAAAAAGCAAACACTTGCAGACTTTGCACTTGCAATGTGTCTCAGGTTCCTCCCATTTCTTCTGAGCATCACTGAATGATTTCTGTACTTAGAGTCAGCATTTTGTGAATTCATTTGATTGTCGTGAATGGACGTGATTTGGAAAAGTACAAGATTGTATACATCAAGCTAAAAAGCTGATAAATAATGTGCCCTGAAGTTCAAGAAAATGTCAGACCCAGAGATAAGACTGAGTCAAGGCAGATATTTGTGGAAGGCCACAAAAACTTTAGACTGCTCTGAAGTTTTCCAAGAGCACAGTGGTCTCCAAAATCCTCCAACGGGAGCACCAGGCAAAGAAGGATTTTGTATAAAATGTAGCTACAACCAGCACATTGGTCCAGAGCAATCACAACTGGGCCTGATTCACCTTGTTCCAGGTAAATGACCCAAATTCCCAAAATTACAATTCTGAATTTTCTTGAGTAGCTCAACCACAGCATTGATAGATTCCATTGAAACACCTGTGGAGAAATCTCAGAATGCCTCTACAGTGACAGTTACATCCAACCTGACAGAATGAGAGAAGATCTGAAGTAAACATTCTCAATTCCTGGAAAGCAAAGTTAGTGAGTCATACAAAAAAAAAGAGCTCAAATAAGAATTTGGTTAAGAGTCTGAATAATTTAAACAATGTTATTTGAAAATACAATGTTTTGCCTTGACACAACAGCAACACAGACACTATCATGATTGTTGGTACCCTACCAGGCCATCCAAAGACCAAAGCCTTCATCACCCATGGTGGCGCTAATGGGATTTATGAGGCCATCTACCATGGTGTTCCTATGGTGGGCATCCCATTGTTTGCTGATCAACCAGAAAACATGATCTACATGAAGGCCAGAGGAGCCGCCACTATCGTAGACTTGAATTCCTTGAAGACTGAAGACCTGAGGGATGCAATAAATGCTGTCATCAATGACAAATCGTAAGCTTTGTTTCCTATCTGCACCATTTGTTTTCAGGTATTAATGCCGCAAAAGCGGAGTGATTATTACCAATGAGTGTCACACCACAGAGCCTACCATACTAAAGCAGTAGATGGATTAAAATTTATCAAATTAGAAAATAAGTGAGGCGTTTTTTTTATTTTCGGTTACGCAAAAAAAACAAAGCATTAATTCACATTTTCCCCTATTTATCCGCATTTACAGGTACAAGGAGAGTGCTATGCGACTCTCTGCTATTCACCACGATCGGCCAGTGAGTCCTCTGGACGAGGCCGTATTCTGGATCGAATTCACCATGAGAAACAAAGGAGCCAAGCACCTTAGAGTTCAGGCCCATGAGCTTACCTGGTACCAGTACCACAGTCTGGATGTCCTGGTGTTCCTCCTCTCAGTCATCCTGTCCCTCATATTCCTCTTTAGCAAGACCTGCACTTTCTGCTTACGGAGGTGCTGTGGTCATACCGGAAAAACAAAGACAAAGGCTGACTAAATGACTGAACTTACAAAAGGGAGCAGTTCACTAACTTTTGTCTTTGTTGCCCTTTCTGAAAAAAATGTGTTCATTAATGCAAGTGGACATTTGCCATGTTCTGGTTAGCTTGGGGATTCCCCCATGGTAAATAAAATGTCTTCAAGTCCCCTCTGTGATGATTAAATATCCAGTTGTGTTCAATAGGATAAAACATTATGCACCACTACTGCCACTGCTGGGTGTCACTTTGACATGTTGCTTCTACATTTGCCATAGGTACATTTAACTTTATAAATTGCTTGGTTTTTGTTTGAGTTTGAAACCCACAACAAACCCTTTACATTCACGAAATTAAAGCCACAAATTGTAAACTTAATAATGAGCATACTCTTTTTAGAATTTGCATATTGTTTCCAGAGAATGCTAGAGTTTAATCCTGGGAGACATTTAGAGAAACAAAAAATAACACTGATGTTTCTTAGGAAAGTACCGGAGACAAGTATAGTGAAGATTCTTACCTTCCCTACAGGAAGCTTTACCTTAACTATAACACATATATGTATGATTAAAAAAATGTAATCCAAAAGAGTTACGCAACTAAAATTGCATGACAAATGTATTGATAAAAACTCAAGATTACAAGTGAAACCTGATCCAGCATCAAAGAAAACCCAAGATGAGAGGCCAACTCAAATTATGAAACATAAGTATGAGAGAGAACATCAGTTACAAGTACTGGTTCAACAGAAAGACTTCCCAGTTTTAGGAAAGTGACAACTTTTAGTAGTAAATCAGCACCAAATGACTGCTATGATGGGAAAACATTATAAAAGAAAGGACTACCTGGTCTACCTGTGTGCTTGAAAATATATTTGGATCTCAATCAAATGTTTTATTTATGTATAGCATTTCAGTTCTTATGTGGATCCACCCTCACAGCCGAATGTGAAGCAGCTGGGATGAAGATAAGCACCTCTAAATCTGAGGTAATGTTTCTCAGCCAAAAGCATGCTGGAGTGCTCACTGTTGTTTGGAGAGGAGTCCCTCCCTCAAGCAGTGAAATTCAAGTATCTCTGACTTATTCATGAGGGAAAAAGGGAAAGGAAAATAGACAGGTGTATCGGTGCAGCATCCAGTCTGTCCACTGGTCTGTGATAGCGACAATAAAAACAAGCCACATTGCAAAGCTCTCCGTTTACTGGTTTGACTTTGTTCCAACCCCCATGTATCATCATGAGGATTGAACATTGGCCGCAAAGATACATGACTACAAGCGGCTGAAAGTTTTTTTTTCAGCAAGTTTGCTGTTGCAGTCCTTAGACATAGGGTAAAGAGCACAGACATCTGGTCTAGGCTCAAGGTAGAAACCCTACTCCTCCACTTCCAGCAAAGCCAGCTGAGGTGGTTGAGCCATCTGATCAGGATGCTCATTAAATTACTTCCTCGAAATGTGTTCCACGGATGTCCATTTAGAAGGATACCCAGTGGTAGACCCAGCATTTGGTGGAGCAGTTCTTTGTCTTGAATGGGAATGCCTTGGTTTCCCCCAAAGGAGTTGATGGAAGTGGCTGGGGAAAGACTGTCTGGGCTTCCCTTCTCAAACTGCTGTGCCCAGTCTCAATCAGGAAGTATAGCATTTCAGAATCAGGATGAGTATAGGATTTCAACTTTTTATACAGGCACCCACATTCATGCACAAATAAAAAATCTATTATCTTGTGTAATATCCTTCCACAGATAAACGAAAATTTAAAAAAAAAATCTTTGAATGTTCTTTTAAAGAACAGTTTTAGACTTAGAACATTCTCTGGTCATGCAACAAAAACCAAAGGTATGAGACAGAGTTCATTTTTTTAAGTTAATAATTGTCCGTCTAGGAGCAGACCTTTTAAAAGCTGAGAGGTAGTAGCAACTATTGCCCCAGGAAAACCACCATCATGAAGGTCAAAGAGCATCTCTCTGTTTGCATGCTGCTGGTACTTGGCATAACATGGAGCACAAACGGAGGGAATGTTTTGGTGTGGTACAGCGAAGGCAGCCACTGGATTAACATGAAGCCAGTGCTGGAGAAGCTGATTGACAGGGGACACCAGGTGACAGTTCTGGTGCCGAGTTCATCACTGTTAATGAATTCCAGTGAGCCTGCACGATTTCACTACGAACACTTCAATGACTCCACATCAATGGAGGCCATTGAAGAATTCCTGGAAGATTTCCTTCATTTTTCCATTTATGAAATGCCTCGTATGAACTACTTGCAGATCTACATCAGATTCATTGAACTGGTGAAGGTCAGTGTGGAGAATTCTATGCAGCAGATGGACGGTGTCCTAAAATCACAAGCCGTCATGAAGAAGTTGAAAGAAGGCAAATATGACCTCCTCCTAGCGGACGCCGTCTTCCCAGGCGGTGATTTAACTGCAGAGATTTTGGGCATCCCCCTGATCTTCTCCTTGCGTTTTACTCTCGGCAGTAACTGGGAGAGACATTGTGGTCAAGTACCTGCTCCACCTTCTTTTGTCCCTGGTGCTATGAGCAAACTGACTGATAAGATGGATTTCTTGGAAAGAGTGTGGAATTTCATCTTCTACGCAACACAGGATATTGTGTTGGAGAACTTTTTTTGGAAACGATTAGATAAGTATTACTCTGACATCATGGGTGAGTAACTCAGCTAACAGCCATTTTTAGGAACAATAAAATAGAGCTTAAATAGTTTATCATTTTATTTACAGTAACGCATCTACAGTAACACAAATACTCCTCACCTTATCTACAACGTTGGTGGTATTTTCGAATGGGTGACTGATTCATTGACTGTGACAGGATCACCAACCAGTGCCTGTGACATTATGAGTAGAGCAGACATGTGGCTACTGAGAACCTACTGGGACTTTAATTTCCCCCGTCCTTTCCTCCCCAACTTTAAATATGTTGGTGGGATGCACTGCAGACCTGCTAAACCTTTACCAGAGGTAAGTTTGTTTCCACTGCCACAACCTGAGTCATGTTCTATTTTATTTCTTTATTTTATATACAGTGTGCCCTCGTTCCTCACGATTAATGCGTTCCAGGAACCACATGCGATTAACGAATTCCGCAATAGAGCGACAAACTATTTATCTTATTATTTACGGTAATTTATACGTTTATGAATCCTCCCCATACGGATATTAAACCTTCTATCTGCATTACCTTTCCCCACACTCGTCGACTGTTTAAAGCACCTTTGTGTCTCACGTAAATCCGAGACTCACGGAACAGAGTGCACTTCCGGATTCCATCAGTCAATGGAATGTGCATAGGGTATCATGCTCGGGAGGTGAGCTGACACCTCCCACTGTCAGCTCACACTCCGAGGTGGTTGGGCAGTAGCAGAAATGGAACCGCCAATCTTTGGAGCATTGGACAACCCGCTCTACCGCCCGCTCTGCCACTGAGCTACTGCTGCCCCCTGAGATCATGGTTCCACTGGGGCTCGGACCCAGGACCTTCTGCGTGTAAAGCAGACGTGATAACTGCTGCACTATGGAACCAGTTTTCACTATGGTACCACTAGTAGACCAATAACGTTTTTTGTTTTTTTTTACATCTGCATTTACGAAAATACACAATTAAATGTTAAAAAAAATAAAAGGCAATACTGGTGACATTTCATGTAAGTAATAATTACTTTCTTGCAGGATATGGAAGAGTTTGTACAAAGTTCTGGAGATGCTGGCATTGTGGTCTTCAGTTTGGGATCATTTATCAAGAATATCAGTTCAGAGAAGGAAAACATGATAGCCTCAGCCCTGGCTCAGATCCCACAAAAGGTTAGAAGCTTAGTAGACCATTATCAGCAGAAACATGACATCAAGTACGGGTATGAAATCCAGTTTGTGTAAATGTAATCAAACAAATGTCCTACTGAGCAAAATATATAATTTGACAGTGATGGATGCAACAAACAAATGCAACAAAAAAACAATATCTCAGTTTTTATTCAATTTTGATTGAGCATCAAACAACATGAACAAAATTTATGCACAAAAATGCCTAAATTTTTTTTATTTTTTTCACTTTTGAGGCCGATTTTCTATTACTCTCAAATTCTTGTTTGATATTTAATATGAATTTTATTGACCTGATTCCAAATAATCGAATGATCCCGAATTTTCTGATTCTGTCAAGTGTAACATAGTTAGCTTACTCTTGTTAGATAATCAATCGACTAACAATTGTGTCAACAAGATGCTGTTGAGGCAGAACATTCATAGCTTGAAAAGAAAATTTATGATCCAAAATTGTCTCAATGCCAAGAAGCAGTACATTTATTTTGGACTTTAACGGTTTCATGTACCCAAAACTTCTAGAACTAATGTATTAATCGCTGAATCTGTTTCAGCTCTTATGTGAATCATCTGTTTTGGTTTCTATCCTTTAACTCTTGACTACAGATATGTTGTAACTGGGTTAAGATTTGTCATAAGTCAGCACAAAGGTAAAACACATCAATAATTATTCAAGGGTAGTAAAGTTACAATGACCTGACATTTCTGTCCGGATGATCAGTAAACTGGCAGGACTTAATGCAAAGAGAGGCAATAAAGCATGTAAGCAAATGTTAATCTTTCTCACAAAGTTCTTCAAACATTTTGCTAAAATAAAACAAAAAAAATAGCTATAAAGGAAAACATGACTTAGAATGAAAGCATGTTCAGCATAAAATGGTTTTGCCACTGTCTATTAGGTGCTGTGGAAATACAGTGGAGAAAAACCAAAGAGTCTGGCTGCCAACACAAGAATATACAATTGGATCCCTCAGAATGACCTACTGGGTAAGGAGAACTACAACAGAACAGGCCATTGGGACAGTATTCCACAAAATACTGCCTCGATGACATATAGTGTCCACCACAAACATCAATGACTAAATTATACATTTACATTTTCCAAGGAAGCGAAAATTTTGAGGCTTTGCACTTGCAATGTGTCTCAGGTTCCTTCCATTTCTTCTGAGCATCACTGAATTATTGAGATGCCTGCACCGGGTCAACATTTAGTGAATTCATCTGACTGTCATTAATGGACATGACTTGGAAAAGCAAAAGATTGTATATATATAAGCTAAAAAGCTGATAAAGCATATGCCCTGAAGTCAAAGACACTATCTTTAGAACCAAGAAACAAGATATCTGAGGCAAGTTCACAAAAAAATTAGTACTGCACTGAAGTTTTCCAAGAGCACAGTGGTTTGTCTAAAACAGATGTGTCAAACTCAAGGTCCGGGGGCCAAATGTGGCTCGCAAGCACATAAAAAGGTCAGTGTCTAAAAATAAATAGGTCAAAAGTGTGCTTTGACCAGAAACTACATTTCCCATAATGCCGTAATTAAGCCCATTTTAACTCTGACAAACACGTTTTGACCAAAGCTAATGTTCTAACTTGTGTTTGATATTATTTTTCATTCATTGGATAGCTTAGTCCTTCATTGATGGAGTTCTATGGGTTTCATAACCTGACAAAAGGATTTATGTTATAACAGAGCAACAAGCAAACATTTTTCTGTGTAATATTTGTAACTTCAATAAGTAAGAAATTCAGGGTTATTTAACATTAAGGGGTAGTTACATTTATTTTACATATAATTTTTTTTTAAATTTTTTAATTTTATTTTATATACTGGTTTGATCCCCGAAGGGAAATTAAGAAAGCACACTCTAGCTACTGATTACAAACGCATGCATACATATTTGTGAGTACAGGCCCCTGTATCACACACACACACACAAAGGGGCCTGTAGGCATGCAGGGGAGGTAGAGTGGCAGGCAGCTCCTTCTTGGTGCGCCTCAAATGAGCCATTTGTAAAGGGGACGGCACCTTGCTCAAGGGTGCCTCGGCAGTGCTCCGGAGATGAGCTGACACCTCCCACTGTTAGCTCACCTCCGGGTATTTTTGGGGGGGCGGGAGCGGGAATCGAACCGCCGATCTTAAATCATAGGACGACCCGCTCTACCGCCCACTTTACCACTGAGCCACTGCCGCCCTATATTTCACATTACATTGAGTTACATTTATAAGTTACATGTGGCCCTTTGAAGGCTACCATGATGCTGATGTGCTCCTCAGTGAAATTGAGTTTGACACCCCTGGTCTAGAATAAGAGTAGAACCAGGACACTGGACCAGAGCAATCACAACTGGGCCTGATTCACCTTCTTACAGATAAATGACCCAAAATTACAATTCTGAATGTTCTTGATTAGGCCAACCAGAGCATTGATAGATTCCATTGACACACCTGTGGAGGATTCTCAGAATGCCTCTACAGTGACAGTTACATCCAACCTGACAGAATGAGAGAAGATCTGAAGTAAACATTCTCAATTCCTGGAAAGCAAAGTTAGTGAGTCATACAAAAAAAAAGAGCTCAAATAAGCATTTGGTAAAGAGTGTGAATAATTGAACCAATGTTATTTGAAAGTAAAGATTTTGCCTTAACACAACAGTAACACAGATACTATATAGTTCATGATTGTTGGTACCCTACCAGGCCATCCAAAGACCAAAGCCTTCATCACCCATGGTGGCGCTAATGGGATTTATGAGGCCATCTACCATGGTGTTCCTATGGTGGGCATCCCATTGTTTGCTGATCAACCAGAAAACATGATCTACATGAAGGCCAGAGGAGCCGCCACTATCGTAGACTTGAACTCCTTGAAGACTGAAGACCTGAGAGATGCAATAAATGCTGTCATCAATGACAAATCGTAAGCTTTGTTTCCTAAGCATATGCATAATGCTACATACACTGAGGGAAAGCATGATCTACTGCAAATTGGACAATATGGTTACTACCGGAGAGTGTCAGATCACAGAAATTACCATATTAAACCAGTGGATGGACTTTTCCTGTTGTAGGTTAATAATCTGCATTCACATCAGTTAAAATTTCATATAGTAATTTCAAAAAATCGAATTCGAAAATAATTCAAACTAATTTTTGATTATTTTTGGTAAGGGAAAAGAAATAAAACTATATATTAATTCACATTTTTCCCAATTTATCTACATTGACAGGTACAAGGAGAGTGTTATGAGATTATCTGCTATTCACCACGACCGGCCAGTGAGCCCTCTGGATGAGGCTCTATTCTGGATCGAGTTCACCATGAGAAACAAAGGAGCCAAGCACCTGAGAGTCCAGGCCCATGAGCTTACCTGGTACCAGTATCACAGTCTAGACGTCCTGGTGTTCCTCCTCGCAGTCATTCTGTCTCTCATACTCCTCTTTATCAAGACCTGCACTTTCTGCTTATGGAGGTGCTGTGGTCGAACGGGAAAAACAAAGACAAAGGCCGAATAACTGACTGAACTTACATTAATCATGTTCGGGTTGACTTGGGGATTTCCCCAGGATAAATAAAATAACATCAAGTCCCCTCCGTGATGATTAAATTTCAACTCATCTTCAAATTGATAAAACATTACTACTGTGGTATAAACCTTTGCATTCATAAAATAAAAGGCATATAGCGTAGTTATGAACCATTCTTTTTGGAATTTATACATTATTTAAATTAGACACTTGACTTTCAATATAGGAGGCATTTAAAAAACAAAAACAAGAAGAGGCACTATGGTCTCCAGTACTCTCCCAAGGAACAACTACAGCGATTGGCAAGATGCCCTTCCCACCACAACCCTCTGCGTATATCCAGGCTTGGGACTGACATACAATTGACACTTGCTTGCGCCTCATGGCTGCAGACGCTGGGAATTAACCCAGGGCAGCATCCATGCAAAGAATGCATGCTACAACTGAGCTATATCACTGGCTATTCTTATATTTTTATTACTGAAGTTAATCTTTTAACATGTAATCCCTCAAGAATCATAAAAAAAGGAATTTAAAAGGTAATCCAGCTGTCTATAGTGAGTGACATTGTCTCCAACATGACGTTCTTCCACACTGAAACTGTATAGGATTATTCACACCAAGAAAGACAAAAAGGCCATAACCTAAAAATACCCAGAAGGCATACTCAAAATGTCCCATGAGTGTTAAATAATGGACACTCGTCACATTTAATTGTTGACATTTGTGATTTTTGTCAAGCAACACAGTGGAGAACAGCAATAATGTGTGAATGAAGTAGTTTTTCATTAAACGTGGAGCACATTTAGCTTAGTCAAATGAAAAATCAAGCAGATATTTTTGGAAGTATTTTGACATTTATGGTCAAATTTTGCACATACTAACATCCAGTATACACATTTGAGTGCACTAACAATAGTATGGGATTCGTGACAAATCGTCTGTGTTGAACATCAACTGCCTTCTCTTACCCTCATTCTGTCCATCATGCATCTGGTTAACATGTGACGAACTCAAGTTTCTTGGAGTTGTTTGTGAGACAGGCTATGTTCGAGACAGCTTTTGTCAGTGTATATTATTTCAACTATAAAATAATTTATATGTTGATGACGTGTGGCGTCTCATTTATGAGATCAAAAACATCATCCACAACCCCATACATTTCTGTTTTAAGAAGACAAAAAGCAAGGGGCACACATAAATTAGGCGTAGAGTTAAAAAGAAGAAATGAAATAGGCTCTAACAATGTCATTACAGAAATAATTTTTTTACTCAAAAGTTGTCTGGAAAACCAGATTTTTCCTAAGTGATTTTATGGCATAAAATGAAATAAATGGACAAAGCATCCAATGAATAAAGTTTTATGCACAGGGTTAATCTTCAACCCAAAACTGATAAATATGAGGTGAACTGAGATGACCTACAAGATTATGCAAACTGCTGATACTGTTTAACAAAAGAAGACTGGATTCCAAGACAAAAATTAACCACACATTTAATCATTGGTACATTTGAAAAGATACCGTAGCCAGAGATGCTCACATTTTTTCAGCATGTAAGGTTATAAAATGACCAAGTCCAAAAGATCTACCATTTACAAAAATGGAAATTATATATTCCTTCATCAACATATGGAGATTATACAATATGTGCAATTTACTTTGATGTACCTTGCCTAAAAGCATGAGCCCATGTCGCACAACACAACACAATTAACTGTATAAATATTTTGTCACGTCCTGAGTTTAATTTGAACCAGTCAGATGCATTGTCCACACAGTAGCTGCTTACAGCTAGCCTCAAGCACACTTCCAAATGACCATCAGTCATGGTGGAATGGTACTCGGACTTGACTGAACAACCACTGACTCTCATTTCGCTGCTTGCTTTCTGCATGACCAGCTACATGGAATAACTAATCTCTTAAAACCTTTCAAGGAATTTCACTCGACTAGGCCATCTCACGTCAGTGTGTAGTAACAACTCAGAGTGGTCCCAGTCAGCCTTCTCTATCCTGCCTGCACTTTGCAATAAATCCATTCAAGCGGCAAACCATTGCAGGTGCTCCATCCGTGGTAATGGATAAAATTTGTACACTAGGAGCTGGGTTTTCGCAATAAAGTTTTTGAGCGACAGAACTATGTTTTCTCACGTCCTTTCTTCCATACACAGTACTGTCAATAGCTTCTTTAAAAATCTTCCCCCTACTCCATATTAAGTGTTAAGTTTTAAATTTATCCATTGGTCTCACCACTCATGTTTATACTTTCCCAAGTTTAAGACAAATAACATGCAGGCTAAAAATTGTAGATAATTCGCTATCTAACTTCTTGTCGTTGTTGTGTCTGCACATGCATGTTGATCAAAATTCCCAAAAATGTCAGTCGTCATCTGATTGGAAGGTGACAGGATGGCTGATAGACTGGCATCTATTTTAATGTCATACAATCTAGCCAATCACTGGCTAGCTTGTTAGTGTTGCTGGTCGTAGAACCGCTGTTTGCGCACCCACAATGATCTAAATTCATGATAGCTATTATTTTGTGTGAAAAGAGATCATCCAAACTACCAATGGGATCTACCAAAAACCGGGGTTGACCAGTCAATTGCCATCGACATATTGAGCACCCTTGACCTAAAGGAACTATAACAATGGTAGACTTACGGTTAACGAAGACCCGAGAGATGCCATGAATTCTGTCAATGTAAAAAAAATAAAAAAAATAAATGGCAAATCTTAAAGCTTCTGCCCCTCAGGCAATTACCCCCCCCCCCCCCTTTTTTTTAAATACTGCCATTAAACTGAAAATTCTTTGGTTTGTGTTTCTTTTTCTAGCCATTAGCAAGATTACACACAATCCCATTAACAGATTTCTGCGTAACTCGTTGGGATGGTTGGACATTTGACAAGAAGGACCCATTAACTTTCGGAGTGGATTACGATAAAGGGGAAAAAAAGTCAATTCAACATTGTAAGGTAAATCTTTATTCAACTTTTACATCAATTATACAAACTTAATGAATTTTGATGAACCTTGGTGCAAGACATGTTGTTGGATGGACATGTTGTTTGGTCTATTTTCTTAATGCAACTATTACACTGCTAAACAGGTCTATGTCATGACTTAACAAAGCTGTTACGTAATGCAGTACGATAGAGTTCAGAGTTCAATGTCATATTTATATGTTGCTGTTGACCTCATTCATTCATAAAGCCAAATATCAGAAACCACAGATTTTTTTCCTGACATATTAGCTTGAGAAAAAGTAATGAACTGTACAATGCCTCACATTTATTTGAAACTGATGTTGTGGCAGAGGTTTTCCAAGTGCTGTCTAGTTTCTTTATGAAACAGGATACAATGATACAGGAACTGTTATCTAATACAGGATGTCAGAGTTCAACATACTGTAAAAAAATTTGATCTTGAGAAAAATGATCATTTTACATTTATTTATTGGTACAAGGACAGTGCTATGTGACTGCCTATTTTTCACCACGATTGGCCAGTGAACCCTCTGGATGAGGCTATATTCTGGATCGAGTTCACCATGAGAAACAAAGCCAAGCACCCAAGAGTCCAGGCTTACCTGGTACCAGTATCAGTGTGGATGTCCTGGTTTTCCTCCTTGTAGTCACTGTTCTTCATACTCCTCCTACTGGTTTACTTATCTTGTCACCATAAACCTGCTCGTCAATATAGTTCCACACTAGGTTGTCAATAACGAAATCAACTGCACCTGCGACTAATTTGACATTCAAGGCCGAGTTTTCATTGGCTGGCCAAAGCTGGCTTGAAAACAGACACACACACACAATTTTATTTTGCGCCTTTATTTAGTTCATACAGCTGACACCCCACCCCTTCCAATCTTCCTATGACCCAACAGTGCAATGGCCAGTATTTTTTCTGAAATGGACACATTGGCTGCAAATTAAACAATCAAAAAATTCAAAAATATAATTCAAGTGCTATAACCAGCCTTGAAAAATAACTCCAATGTCATTACAACAAAGATAAATAATTGACACCGATTCAAAATTATAACTTGCATAATAGCATAATGTATGAGGAGGGGTCCATGTTTTAATGCTTTCATTTTTTAAGTTTTCCATCTTCTTTGACCTTCCATAACATGAGCTCCATGCAGGCAGTGGCATCCTCTGCAGTGTCATGGCCACAAACTGGGAGAAATATTGATACGGTATATTTAATAGTAATATCACATTTAAATTGTACAGTGGCTGCAGATATGATGACCCACCACTCTCTTGTATGATCCTCCTGAGGTATTCTGCAGTCAGGCTGTTCAGAGTCAACTTGTGAGGGGAGCCCAGATGGTGGGGAAAGACAACTGATGTGTCTACCACCTTTCCATGGATCAACTACAGTGAAGAGGAAGGTATCTGAAGCAACTACTACTGCTGCAACTACCCTCTGAACAAAAATTAATAATCAAAGCAAAAAAACGAACCAAGACTCAAAACATACTGTATTTCATGCATCATTCAATAACTGAAAGGCAGCCCAAAGTAATCTTCGCCTCAGAAGACATTACGCACAATTTTGCTGATGCTGCATAAAATATCATTTAAATGAAATGTTTTAGTTCCATGTCAAAAACAAACCAGTGTATTGGTTTGCACAGACACACTAGGTTTTATTTGAGTGACGATAGTATTCATTTGAATAAAACAAACTAGATAAATTGAAGACACCGTATAGCATCTGCAAATGTGCACACGTCAGTCTGCATGTCTACCACTTAAATTCATGTAATGATCTTATGACAGATTTGCTGTTCATTTATTTCAAGAATATTTGTCCCTGATGTGTTTGTGTTATTTTTCGAGAGGAAATCTTTTCATTTGGAAACTTCCCTTTAAAAAAAAAAAAAAAGGACAGCAAAACATAACATCCTATAGAAAATGCTGAAAGGGATTGTGGTGGCCATGTTAAATCTGACTGTTCCAAACCTCTTAAGTAAACATGTTCACAGCTTGCTCTTGAATTTCTGGGATTCTGCAAAATCACAGGTTAGCCAAGGATGCAATTGATATGATGTACAAAAATAATGGTGGAAAAAGCTCATAGTAATCACCTTCAGGGCACAGAGGTCTGTTTCAAGACCGTGTCCAATCAGAATGGTGTCGGAGCTAATGAAGCTCAATAAGATCTGCTGGACCTCTCTCAGGGAGGTACGGTTATCCTTTACATCTTCCTCACAGATGCCTGAAAATCTAAAGTGTTACACAAGCTTTAAATAGAGCAGTGGGCAGGCAGGTTCAAATATGCTAATGAATGCAGTCATTTGATTTGTGGCAGTAATAGGTAGTTGTTGTTAATGGTCATTGGACATTTTTTTATATTTCAAAGTAAATATTCAGTGCCAGTGCTTGAATATACAGTGTAATTATATTATACACACACACACACACCTCAATTAAGGTACCAGCATTGTCAATGTGTTTCAGTTTTCCTATCAGCATTACTTGTATGGAGGAGGTTATGGAGGCTTGTGAGTGGCAGAACTTGTTTTTAGGTTTTCAAAACGTGGAATATAAAATTCAAATATTACCTTGTGTTATAGTCGATGATCTCATTATCAGGCATGACAAAAGTGTCATAGATGATTTGTAGACTAGAGTTAACCAGTGTCACTCTAGACAGCTCCAGACCATGAATGGTAAAACACTATGAAGACAACAAGTGGTACATAAACTGTAAAACAAAAGGTGCTTCATGTCAAGATGGACATTTAACTACTGCATCTTAGGTCAATGAATCTTTTGATATCAGGAACATGTAGGCACCTAGGGTGGCAAATAATTACTTTGGTTTATTTGTGTTGAAAAGAGCAGAAAATCTTCATTTTACTGCAGAAAATAAATGAAAACAATTTTGAAAATTGTCATTGAGTATATTGTCTACTTCAAAAACAAACTCAATTCATATGATTGCATGCAAATTTTAGTAGTGACTTCAGATGCAAGTACTTAAAATGAGGTGGCCTTTTGTGTTCCAAATAAAGAACCCTTTCACAAAATAAAGAGTGATCCCCTAAAATTATCCATCGTCACCATTTCACAGTTCACGGAGTAGACCCCAGGACAGTGTGTATCTGAGGCTTCTCTGGGGACAGTCGACACAAACCCATCCAGGCTGAGGGAATTGTGAACATGCAACTGGTAAGGAACAAGCAGGGAATAATATTTATATACCAACTGGAACATTTAAAAGATGCCAAAAGATTTTTTTTAAAAAATGAAATAAGTCCTTCCCTACCATAAACACCTGACATCCAGGTGCTCCCATGACTCCCTCACAGCAACTGTAGCGGGTCTCCACTCCCCCTGGAACTGTTGAGAGGTTAAAATTAAAAGGATCTTGGACATTTAACCAATGGGATGTTTTTAAAGTCCAACACTACTTGTTACCTCTATGCTTTACTCCTTTTCCATAGTGGTAATTACATTCCTCCTTACGGATGTGTTTACCCGTCTGGCTCACAGAGTATGTAGCCCCACATCGACAGCAGATCCTCTTAAGTGCTTCAACCAGCAAAACAAAAGCAGTACATTACTTGGATGAAGCCTACAGAAAACTCAAACATGATGTAAAGCACATGACCAGTCTGCCCTCTGGTAACATAATGCAATAGCACCAAACTACTTGTATTAGTTGACGTGTGCCATTTTCACTTACGGTCTGTGTTGCATTTTTTATTGTCAGCAAAAAGGACAGCACCACCAGGTTTCTCTGGGTGCTGGACCGGATAGTTGCTCTCAATCAGTCTGTCCTCGGTCAAAATATAGTCCCTCAAGCTCTCATAAAATACTACATCATCTGCTGGAAATACAAAATTCACTCAAAAAGTTGTCAAAATATACAAAGTGACAAATGTATTCCAAAGATTCCTCTCACCATTTCTTTTAAACTTCTTCAGGTTAAAAGGAATGTTGCCTTTCAGTCTTTGGCTGTTGACTTCATTTTGATCTGGAATAAAATACATACCTCTAAATACAACATCTACATATTTTAAGGGCTATTATTTTAAGAGCAGTTTTCCAGATGCTCTCACCTTTAGCAGTAACAGCACTTTGGTTCTTCAGCCTCTTCAGTGCATTCACTGCAATGCTTAGATATTTGAGTTTGTTCACACTGCGGTTGTACACAGTCTTCTCTTCTACGAGTGCCTGACAATGGGGGGGGGGGCTGTAATAAATCAATATCTGAACAGTTGTTCCTCAGAGAGGACGATATTAAGTATCACAATCTCACCTTCTCAAAGGCATCATTTACACTGGCGGTGGTTTTGAAAAATTCCTCTGTGAACATGTTGACATAACGTTGTCTGATGTCATGCGGCACTTTCTCTTTGATGGCCTCAAACTGCTGCTTCGATTTACGTTTAGTAGCTACCTGCTTTAAAATAATATAACATGAGCTGCAGCAGACGCCTCATGTTCAATTTGCTTTTTACTATTCACCTTAACAGTAGTACTGACACCAGAGGAAGTAGCTGGAGTCAGATGTGCCGATGAAGAGGTCAGTGTGGGTTTTTGTGCTGGAGCAGGAATAATCACAGGTGCTGATGTGCGATATCTCTGCACAGAGGTAACTGCAGATGGATGGGAGGTTTGTTTCACGATGACAGCACTTGTCTGTGTAGGTCTGATTGGGGTTAGCAGTGAAGTAGCTGGGACCGAACTGGATGTCATAGGAAGAGGGAAGGCGCCCCCTGGTAGGATTAAGTGTAAATTGCTGCCCACTTCGATCACAGCTGTTCCAACAGGTATGCAATTCATGTAAGCTGTGGAAAGGAGAAAACACACATGAAACATTTCGAACCTGCAGAGTTTAGAAAGAAATGCCACAGGATATACATCAAAGAGGACAATGCAGGTCTCAAGATGTGTTACTGACAGCATATCATCAAGTTTGAAGAGAAGCACGCTAGAATAAAAAGGAAATTAAATATAACACAGGTTTCAAACTTCGTATGAGAAAATTTGCTTTTTTCCCACAATTTTGCTTTTGTATTTTTATAAGCATTTAATTTAGGTATTTCAGTAAAATAAACTCACCATTTTGTGAAGGAGTAGCCATCAGGAGTTCAGAGAGTTGAGCTGTAGGGCTGGGTAATTTATCTGCATCAGACGTCCTTTGACATGTTGAAGAAACCAAAGCCTGGCCTCCTTTAACTGAAGCAGGCAGCATGGACGCTTTCTGGTGTACCTGCTGGATCTTGGACGTGATGGAAGGCTGGGAGGAAAATCTCGACACCGCAGGCACACAAAGGGGAACCAGCACCTGAGGCTGGGGTCTGCTCCTAGCCAATGGCTGCAGATAGAAGCAGACAAAATCAAAATATGTGCTTAACATTACAATTTAAGGTAATCATTCTTTTTTGCTGGTTTAACAGGGTAGTCTACCAGTAAAGAATGCCCCTTATGGCATTCTCATATTTAACCATGTCTCTGGTTGACTATCATTTTCATTACATTTTTCTGAACTTTTTCAAAAGTTTTTTTCTAAACTTGCATTAGCTGGTAAATCATGCAAATGTTTAAAAATGTAATACATAATAGAAAAGTCTTTTAGAGTGCACAACTGTATATTTTTAAAAATTCTTGGTTTATCTATTTTCACCTCTGAATGTTTGGCTTCATGAGCCACTCTCTTCTTTCCTGACAATTCTTGGGATTTGACTAATTCAGGCTTCTCCACCTCCACAATTCCAGCCTAAATGAAAGAAAATCACAAAGACTGAAGACCTTTCCGGAGGACATTCATCCATCTGGATTCTGAATAGTCTAAAATATACTTACAGACACATCTGGCTGCTTACTGCTGTTGTCATTTTCCTCCATGAAGATCCTGAAGCATTCTTCCATCGGGTCCGTGTCAGACAGTTCCATTTCAGAATAGTTGAGCTCATCGGAGTCGGAATCAATTAAAACCACCTTATCATTCACTTTCTTCAAATGTTGCTCATTTGATGGGGGCGATGACTCAACTCTGCGCATCAAACTCGATGCCGATGAAATTTGTTGACCAGATTGATTGCTGGTTGACAACAACTCTACCAGCTTGAGGCCGCTTTCAGTTGGAACATGGTCGATAACCGCTTTACTCAGCATTTTTTCTGGGATTTTGCGTGATATTTTGTGGATAGATATGTTCGCATTTACATTTGCAGATGGTCGCTGATTACTAGATAAATTCTGAACCGATGTTTCTGCTTGCTTGGTGCGTTGCCTGCATTGAGTCTCAAAGTAAGCAGCTGCTGCTGTAGAGAAACGTGAATTATTAGATGTCTGCAGGGGATTATTTTTTCCATCCCCATGGATCACGTCATGGGGACTTATTTCTGCCAGAAATCCACTTCCTTTTCTTTCCTCTACCAGATTGCTCTGGTTTTGATCATGCTCGTGTGTGATGTCAGGAGGACTTGCAGGTTCAAGACCCTTTTCCACACCTTTTTCTGCAGACTGTAAGTGAGTCTTACTCTGGCTGTCTCTTTGCAGGGCTTTTGAACATTCAAGAAAATCAGCTACTTTGCCATTAGCTGTATCTGAAGCGGGGTATGGAGGAGGCGAGTTCAGTAAACTGGGCCTTGTTTTCACACCCTTCAAATCCTCTTCATTCTTGAGAGCATCTCCAGGCTTCTGAACTCTCATAACCTTTTTGGCAGGTGAGGGTGGAATGTCAATAATCAGGACGTCGTCTCCATTTGAGTCATCAAGTGGAGACTGGGAAAGTTGAGTCTGATCTGTGACTGCCTTCTTCTGGTTGCAAGGTATAGCCTTTCTTTCCATTTTTAAACTTCGCCCTTTTTTCACTCTATGATCCTTACCTGAAGAGCTGTATGACCGCAAGTCAGCAGAATAGTTGGACAGAGGGTCATACTCCAAATCAGTCCTTGGTTTGGAGTTGTCAACTACATATTTACTTGCTCTATAGTCTGTTTGATCATCGTTTGTGCATGGGGAGAACCCATATGAACTCCGTAAACATTTACTTGCAGTCTCTAACTTAGAAACTGATAAATTACACGCAGGATTTCTGTCATCTGCCTGTACGGTCTGGTAGTGAGACAGACGTCTTTGTTCCTGCTCCACCTCGTGCTTTACGCTCTCTATCTCCTTGTTGATCCGCTCCAGCTCCTGGAGACACTCATCTTTCATCTTTTCATTCACTGGCGCTCTAGTGGCAGCATACAGACGGTCATTTTGAGATCCTGTTCAAAAGAGACACAAAAGAGAACTTGGGATCATGGAAGACCAAAAAAAGCTGTGCGGATTGCGACTTTGGTGACCTGTGTGCCTGTGAAGAGTCACTCAGTGTTCCTTTGTGTGAAAAATGCTTAATGAATTGGTTTTTGGACAAAACCACATGTCTTACAGGGGCCAAGCCCCTGGGCCCTGTGAGACATGAGGGCACAGGGGTGGTCAGATCAGATGTCCCTGTCCACCTGTCCCTGTCCACCTGTCAGAAACCATGACTGAAGGCTGGCTCATGAAGTAGTAACTGGTTCCATTTGTTCAATTAATCTACGGTCACTCGGCTGAACCAATGAAAACTGACAAACACGTTTTCAAATTGTTTGGCGCAGCTGGTCGTAGAAGATACCGCAATATCCCTCCGTTCGAACATTAATCGTGGGTCAAGCGGTCCAAATAGACCAATAAACCATGCGTTTGTGTCCAATCGTACCTCTATTCTGAAGACATCTGTAGGTTCTCGGTCATCCAGGTCATGGTTATAGAAAGTTGTTTAAGTCGATCCACTGGAAGTTAAGAAAGATCTTGAAGACGTTTCGTCTCTCATCCAAGAAGCGTCTTCAAGAACTTTCTTAACTTCCAGCGGATCGACCCATTTCTGAACATAGATTGAAATATACATCTATCAATGTTCGTTATAAAAATTGTTTTCACACTTGTTATTTTGATAATACAGGTCTTTTGAACGTTTCTCTCCGACAAAGTCAAACTTACTGTCAACTACTGACCTGCAAACTCAATTATCGATGAATGATTGGAGGCGTCGACCACATCCCGGAGTTCTTTGACATGTTTGTACAAACAGTGGGGTCGCTCACAAATCCCACGTTGCGAGACAGGACAGTTTATATCAGCAAAAAGACCAGACGAGGGAAACATGAGAAGGGGGGGGGGAAAAAACACTCCCACGATCCGCAGTGTCGTTCGCCTCAGACGCGCTGACTGTCCGACGGTCGGCAGGCGGAGGCTTCGACAGAGCTTTATACCTTCCGCTGAGGCGGTCAGACTAGTTCACGCTTAAATTTAGCTTGTTTTTCTCCCAAAGTATGTGTACATACAGTATGTATGGAAAATATATTTTCATCTGGGTTTTTTTTTTTTTTTTTTAGTATACAAAAATATAACGCATTTCAAAATACAAAAAGTTAATTTCAAGTCGCTGTCTGTCACCTGGTCGTCACTTTATCGCAGTGGCCCTCCAGGCCGGTAGGGGGCGTCGGTGTGAGGTCGGAACTGGGAACGACAGCCGATGATTGTTTTCACTCGGAATGTTTTACCTGCAGCGATCACAACCAGAGCAGTAGTTCATGAGAGTTATACTGTTATCTGGAAAACAGGCGAAATTGACGCTTTCTGAAATGGATAAGAGTGAAGATGAGGCGGAAGAGGATGACACCGAGTGGAAGAATAGTTTCGTGGATTCGGGCCCGTTCAGCTTGACCACTGCTTCAGGTGTCGGAAAACAAGACGCTTCCATTCATGTTCTGTTTTTGACACACAGAGAGGATGTCTGCATGTAACCAGGAAGTGTCTTTCCTCTCATGCGTGTCATGATGTGTTTGTCGTGTGTTTCAGGCCCCACAGTGAACAAGACACCTGGAGCAGCACCGGTACACAGAGTCATTCTGCATTTCGACCTGGATTGCTTCTACGCTCAGGTAGAAATGATCAGAAACCCAGCACTGAGAGAAGTCCCTCTAGGTAAGATTTTCTCCAGTGAATGAATGAATAAAGGTTGGTTTTTCAAGCCCAGGATATTGTTGAGGTCTAATAATGCTCCTCATCTCATCAGGTATTCAACAGAAATATATCATAGTCACATGTAACTACGTGGCTCGGGAGCTGGGAGTCACCAAGCTGATGTCTGTTTCTCATGCGAAGGAGAAATGCCCACGGCTGGTGCTGGTTAATGGAGAAGACCTGACACACTACAGAGAGATGTCCTATAAAGTGACAGGTAGGCCAAACAACATATAATAGTAATCTACTATAGTTCTCTTTACCGGTAAGTGGTTGATAAATAAGTAGCCTGAAAACAATAACACAAACATTATAAATAGATAAAGAAAGAAGAAGCTAGTGATTCTTCCCCAACAGTGTGAGTTAAGTAAAAAAGCAAGACATACTGTATGATGAAGAAAAAGGAACTGGCATTATTTTCTTAACATGTCTTCCTATATTATCATTATTGTTGTTTGTTTATACATACAGTACATATAACGTAAAACATAAATATATAAATTACTAGATTGGATTAAATTTTTCTTTGTTTCATGTTCTGTGTTTACCTTTTTGTCCCATCATTCAGAGCTGTTGATGTCTTACACTCCACTGGTTGAGAGGCTTGGATTTGATGAAAACTTCGTGGACGTCACCAAGATGGTAGAAATGAGGCTTGCAGAGACACCAGAATCCAGTAACTTGACATTTAATGGACATGTCTACAGCCATGTCAGTAAGTCTGATCATCTGACAGGTTGAAACAAGGAAGTGAGTTTTGAAAGAAGCCAAGAAATGTATTTGCATTGTACTTTTAGTTTCCCTCTATTCATATATAATCACTTATAGTTTTCACTGCTGCACACAACATAAGTTTCAGATTTCTTTTCCTACCCAGGTGCAGATGTCGAAGCTAGTGATCATGCAAGGTTGGTGATAGGTTCACACATCGCAGCAGAGCTTAGAGAAGCCATGCACAGCAAACTGGGTTTGACTGGATGCGCTGGCATCGCCACAAACAAACTGCTGGCCAAACTGGTGTCAGGTTGCTTCAAACCCAATCAGCAAACATCACTGCTTCCAGAAAATGTCAACGACATCATTGGCTGCCTGAGCAACATCCGCAAAGTGCCGGGTAAGGATGCTCATTTTTAATTCAAAAGTGCTTGATGGGGTTTTGGCGTGAACTAAAAACTATTTTCATCCCAAACTGGATTTCTAGGAGTGGGTCACCAAACTGCCAAGAGACTTCAAGCTCTGGGGTTGGTTAGTGTGGAAGACTTGCAGCTTTTCCCACTGAGTGACTTAGTGAAAGAGTTTGGAGGTGCCAGTGCCCAACGCTTGAAGAATATGGCCCTTGGCATTGATGACTCACCTGTCACACCTACAGGGGCCCCTCAGGTAGGGTAGGAAGTTACCAGTATGAAACAGTTTCTTTTAGACACTGTCTCTTCCATATCCAACAAAATAGAAAAAGCCGGTGTCTTAATGAATTTTTATCTCATGCATTTGTACAAAGGCATGAAAATAGTTTATATTCTTTTTATTTTGTCAGAGATCTTCATGATTGTTCCTTTTGATGTACAATGATTTATTTTACAACATTATTTTACAATTTATTTTTCCCTCTGCTTCTCATGTTTTAGTCTCTCAGTGATGAAGACTCCTTCAAGAAAATGTCCTCCACTAAAGATGTCCTGGAAAAGATTCGGGAGCTGCTGAGCAGCCTGATGGAGAGGTGGGAGATTATGTCATCTGGTTAAAGCCGGTCACTCAAGTCCCTAAACCTAACGTTGTTGTCTGTTTGAAAACTAGGATGCACAAAGATGGCAGGCAGCCTCAAACCATTCGGCTTACAATCCGTAGATACTCCGCAACCAACAAGTGGTTCAGTCGAGAGAGCCGTCAGTGTCCAATCCCCAGAGACATTGGACACTCATTCACTTCTGGTAAACATAGTAACGTTCCACCTGCATAAACTCTAGACATTTAATCAGCATTTCCACTCATGTCACAAATAATTGACTCTTTATATTTGAAAAATGAAACAAGACCATTATAAAGGACAGCTTTGGATACACTCTTTCAATCGAACCCAGCAGCCAAATGAATTATATGTACACCTCAGCACCAGGAAGTTCTCTGCTGAGAAGGTTTATAACACAGCAAAGAGTGACGTAACCAGGATTTGGGTTTATATGCAAAGATTTGAATGTTAAATTTTAACCTGTAAAGCTCATTTGTATTTTATATCAACATTAAAATGAATGCTTGCAATACATCCATACTGTTTCTGGTTGTACAGTCTGCAGGTTTACCTTATTAAAGTCCGAACCCTTTCATCAGATTACTTATTGCATCAGGCAGCATTAGTGCAGATAAACTCATTATTTTCAAGCAAAGACATGAAAATTTATTGATTCAAAATAATGGCATATATTAGTTCCACATTAGTAAAGACCAAACACAGCCAAAGGATATTAACATTGGCTCACCAGTGGTCAGAAGTGTTCTGTATGGATTCTACTGTTGATTTTAGCATTTATTATTACTGTTTAATACAAAGTCAGTTTTTGTTTCCACTGCTCCTTTGCTAAGAAATAAATTAACGTATTGAATAAAATATTTTGCAAATAGAAGATCTTCAGGATGCATAGCCAGCATTAATATTCAGGCTCACGTATATGCTTTAATATTTTAATATATATCAAAAAATATATGGTAAAATATGTTTCTAGAGGACAGGATTGAGCTGAAACAAGGTGGAATTGATATAATCAAACTGGACATGAGGAATTGATTTTAGAAATGAAAATATTTTTCGCAGTATTTAAATGTCCTTTTTTATCTTACGCAAAAAACTTGTGTCAATTCTCTAGCTGAACAAATCAGGCCTCCCTCAGGTGTCATGAACTACCACTAAAGCATTCTTGTCTGTAATATCTGTGTAGGTAGAACCGAAGACGTTGTTGACCAGTTGGTCCCACTGGCCATGAAACTTTTCCAGAAGATGGTGGACAGCAGCGCTGCCTTCCACCTCACCCTCATCAATGTCTGCTTCAGTAACCTGCAGAAGAGAACGGCTGCCACCAGTGGAAAAGGCTCCATCACCTCTTTCTTCACACAACACACGTCTCCCAGAAAAACACAAAGCTTCTCAACACAGGTAACACAGGCAAATCTTGTGTTGCAATCCAGCTTTTTTTTTTTTTACTGTTCAGCTCTTTATCATGGTATCAGTGCAATGTTTTTGTGTCCGACTGTTAAGAAATTATTGTGGTATTGTTAGTAAGTTAACAAAGTTTTTGTTTTCAGCTGATGTTTTGAAACCAGTTGTTTTGGGGTTTTTTTTCATAGTAGTCAGTTAATTGATTGGTGAAAGAAATGCAAAGAACAAGGTGTTTTCAAATATCTAATTTTCTTTGACCAACACAATAAAACCCAGTTGAACTCAATTGAGATCAAGAAGCTAAAATCTTACAAACTATGCCAATTTTTTTCAAAACAGACTCTTTGGGACTTTGGGAATTTTGTGGCAATTTTAAGAATATAACTAAAAAACCACAAATTAATTATTTTTAATAATATTTAATATCCAACGTCCATCACTTAGTGAGGTACAGACATTAAATTATTTAATATACACTACACAATGTTGATAACTACTATGAAATATCATAAATTATAGATGCTTTACATTTTTCACTATATTTTGATTTCTTGGATAGATGGTTTGTAATACAGGTTTTGATTACATTTTCTGTTTTATTAAAAGGTCTTAAACGGTCAAAAATGCAACACTGTGAGCCCTGCAGACATGAAGACATGCTGAAGACATCCTTTGAAACAAAGTAACTAAATACTTTTCTGACATCAGTTTATACATCTCTTGGTTTATCTTCCGACAGGATGATTCGTCTCAGCGTGGAGATCACTTCACTGATCATCAGTTCCACGCACACAGCGGGATTTCTCAACATTCCTCACAAAAAGCTGCTACCATAAAAAGCCCCTGGAGCTCTGGTGCAGAATTGCATGGGTTTAACAGAAAACAGAGCTCTGTTGTTGCCGTCAAAGACCGATCCTTGCTGGATGTATCATGCAGCACAGAGACGTCAGACTTAGACAAAAATGATAGCAAAGTGAAAAATCGATTGCCACCAAATGTTGACCCAGAAGTTTTCAGGCTTCTCCCTGAGGAAATCCAACAGGAACTGTTAACACCAATCTATGCAGACCTTCTCCCCATCACCTCACTGAGCTCAGCTGATAATGTCCCCAACATAGTAAAAAACAAATCTTCAGGATCAAGGACGAATTCACAAAACCCTAATGACATGAAAGAAGCTGGTAATAACTTATACTCTCCTGAAAGTCAGAGTCCTGCGGATGCAGGAGAAAAGGGTAGGGGAGTAAGCAGCCTATCATTCCCTTTCCCTGGGAATGTGGACCCTCAAGTGTTTTCTGAGCTTCCTTCGGATGTTCAAATGGCGCTAATGTCTGAATGGAAACAAGAGAAACCAGTCCTGAAGAATGCTTCCACCAGGAAATCAGTGAGAAGTTCAACGACCAAAGACAGGAAGGCTCAAGCGAAACGTAGTCAAGAAAACAGTTTGTTGAAGTATTTCAAACCCTCCTAGAGAAGGGCAGCGATATGTTCATTTGTTATTTCTTATAAATAAAACATAGCATTTTGTTGTTGTTGTTCTCTTATAACATGCAGGATATCAGTTGAATAAACAATACACTTAATTGCATTATAAACTATTTAGCACAGAACAGTTGGGTGATTTTTTAAAATTTTCTTTACAGCACTTTAAAAAGTGAGAGAACCCTCAGAGAGGACTTACCTCTGTCAAAGCAGCTAAGCCTCCCCATTATGTCATTGTATCTAATAGCCATAGTCTCATGATGCTCTAACATTCATAATATGATTCTGCATCACCAGATCCAGATTATTACTTGGATCAAAATCATACTGAAGCAGAGTTTATGGGATGTCATAAAGTGTGAATACATCCCACAAAGGGGATGTGTTGTAATTGTCAGTGTTGGTGTGTTCCTCTATCTGTCCGTCTGTTAGCCCACCGAATATCTTCGCAACCATTGCAGATAGAAAGATGAAACAAAAACCACATTACTCGGGTGGCAAAGGGGATGAAAATGGGATGATGACCTTGACCTTGAAAAAACTAGGTCATGGTCAAATTTCAACTATTGTACACTCAGGAACCGGATAAGATAGAATACCAACGGAGAAGGCCAGTGTGAGTAAGACCATAGATCAAAGCTAGTGATTTAATACAAAAGTTTCTTAAATGTACAAATATATTTTTGAATTTGATGGATAAACTGATGTACAGTATTAATATATTTGTAAAAATATTCACTTAAATACTAAAATGAAAATTTTATTTTTAGCAAGACAACAGTTGTAAAAGTCATAGCAAAAATTTAAAAAATTGCACTGGATACAAGTGATTGCACACCAAAATTGTTCCTCAAATGTTACCATTCAGTATGTGCAAATATATGAGGTATTGTAAACTTAAACCTGGTTTTCTGCAGTGCTTTACTGTAAAGAAGACTATTGAGGGTACAGTACTTTGACTTTGTTTGCTGGCATCTAAAAATTGTCCTTAAAGTCAGCAATCAATAATTTCATGTCATTTCTGGTTTTAATGAAATCTGCATTTCTGATTTTAATGAACAAAGAGGACTTCAAAAGTTTTAGTATATTTTTGGTTTTATCTGTGATGTTCATATTATGTACAAGTCATTATTTTGCCAGTGTTAATACTCATTTAATGTTGCTCAGCGCTAGTACAGAAAATAAAACATATGGGCAATGTGAATTAAGTCCGTTCTTAAAATGCCTTTTGTTGTTTTCATGTTGTCCACAGAGGAAGGATTCCTTCATTGAGCCTCTAAAGTAGTTGTGTAATTTCTACTGAACTCCACAAAGGCACACATTATTCATCAGCAGAGACCACAGTCCAGTTTTCAAAAGACCTTTTTTTTCTCATGAAATACCATAAAACCAAAAGTCTGTAAGGCACAGCCTCGCAAGCTTTTTCTTCTGCTATGAAACTCCTCCCTGGATCACATGTAAGAAGGGGAATGGATGTGCCATCACATCATGACAGTGATTATTTTATTTAGGACAAGTTGAGGAGCCTTCGAATGGACACTGGCCCTTCGTCCAGATAGACTGGTAAGGTGCTTTTTTAATAATTTTAAAGGATCTTTCAAACACAATTGAATTTGAAACTGGGAATATTTTTGAAAATGATCAAATATGTCTGAGTTTCCTTCTGGAATTTTTTTTTTTCTTCAAAATCAATCGCTGTTTGTCAGGACTGATCATTCAATCTCTCCTTTCTCTCTTCATTACAAAGATCTCAGTGCCATAATTCATACACATAGGAACTCGCACTTGATTTCGCTGTAGTACCCCATGTTTATATTGTTGCTGAGTTCAAGGTTTTATTTTTTAACATACCAAAAAAAGTAAATTCCTCATGATTGTTTGTGCCCTTGGGGACTCAAATATTTCTTGCATGTTAAAATCTGATTATCCATGCTTGCATTTTTGTCCTCTCTTGCCCCAGCTGCTAGTGTAATGATTGCATTGCTGTGAACTTAGTAGTGTCATGCAGTGATGACTTGTCTGCCCCAAACAGTTCAAGCCAATAAAAGGAGTTCTGTCTGCCAAACAGTTTTTTTTTTTTTACATTCTGGGTAGTCTGAGAAAACTAGTGAGGCATTTGACTGCTCATGTGGAAGCAAGCCTCAGTCATGTGCTCGTACCTCTCAGATCAGTCCCTCATGAAAGTGGATTCAAAACATCCCACAAAGCCTGTGTTATTATCCTGACTCTGTAGACTGAAAACTGCTGTATATGTGGAACTATTTTATTCATAATTTAGAATTGTAAGTATTTACTTGGCATCTCTTTCTCAGAATTCTTTGAACTTTTATAATCTACCAGGATACATCAAAACGACGTAGTAATCTTCTGTGGCAGGTAGCGCACTTGTCTACACAATGGCGACCTCAGACTACGACTATCTGATCAAGCTACTTGCCCTTGGGGACTCAGGCGTGGGAAAGACCACATTCCTCCACAGGTACACTGACAACAAGTTCAACCGCAAGTTCACAACCACCGTCGGCATTGACTTCAAAGAAAAGAGAGTGGTGAGTGCCACTAAGTGCCTCTTCTTTTAGTGAGAATATTCAAGATTTAAAAAGTTGTCTGAACTGTGTGATTCTTGACACTTGTTGAACCCACGTCAGAGTTTGATTGGATTATCTGGTTTGTGGTTTGTTTCAGGTGTACACCGGGACAGGGGCCGATGGGAGAACAGAAAGGAACTTCAGAGTCCACCTTCAACTCTGGGATACGGCAGGACAGGAGAGGTAAATCAGATGTGTTTGGGATGTATTTAACACTTTAAAGCAGACTGAGAGATGCAGCAGAGGGCTTAAAAAATACTGTTGGAATGAGCAAAAAAAAAATGCTGTAACCACAAAAACAAGTGACAAGCAAGCAGTTCTATGAACTTGTTAAATGTTAACAGAATTTTACACACACTATAAAAATGCATATGGAGTTAATGCATTGTCTGGATTACATGCAGTTTGTCACTGGGCAATGCAAATTATGTGCCTTTTATAATACAAATGGTGAGAATATTGGCTTTGCTCACGTTAAATTGATAAGTTTCAATTCGCTTCAGATAAACATTTTGTAGTTGTAAGCAAACACCCAGAGCTGTATAAGTTTGTATTTAGAATAAAATCACTTAGAGCTCGGAAAACACCAACCTCCTGTTGGGAACAGGAGGACTGTCAGGATGGTTGAAGTATACACAGTAGCTATGTCTAGCAAAATATCAGTTCTCCATGTGTTTTCAGGTTCCGCAGCCTCACTACAGCTTTCTTCAGGGACGCCATGGGCTTCCTGCTGATGTTTGACTTGACCAATCAGCAAAGTTTCCTCAACGTCAGGAATTGGATGAGTATGTGTCATGTCAGCAACTTTGTTATAGATAAATGATTTTTTGTCACTAGGGGGTAGATGTAAAACTGCATTTTACCTTGACTACAAGAATTTCTTCAGCTTTTCAAGCTTGCTCATGCGTGTCTGTTTGCTGCACATGGGTTTAAACTTCTCTGCCTGTGGTGTTACAGGTCAACTACAGGCTAATGCGTACTGTGACAGTCCAGACATCGTGCTGGTGGGCACTAAGGCAGACCTGCAAGATGTAAGGGACGTTCACGTGAGGCAGGCAAAAGATCTGGCAGAGAGATATGGGTGAGGCAATGTCTATCCGTTTGTCTGTCTGTCTGACTGTGTCTGTCTAACTGTCTGTCTGACTGAATACATGCCCCAAATACATGATGCTGCTTTTTAACCACAGGGAGGAGCAATTGAGTTGGTTTCAACCTACCTCTGATTTTCCTGTTCCATCTTTAGAAAATGTTTTCAATCCTGTGTGTCAGGATTTCAGTCAACATAGTACACATACAGAAAGAATATGTTGAAATAGGTTTGATATTTTCTCATCAGCATCCCTTACTTTGAGACAAGTGCAATGACGGGTGTTGAAGTGGACCAAGCCGTGAGCACACTGCTGGACCTGGTGATGAAGAGGATGGAACAGAGCACTTATGGTGGCCGCGGCTCTGAGCCCAATGGCAGCACAGTCACCAGCCATGATTTACAGGGGACCCACGACAGGAGGAAGTGTGCCTGCTGATGCTACTAACAGCAGCCTCTCTTTTACACTTGTCCCAGTTGACTATGCATTTTTCAATGTTATTGTTTTCAGGAGTTGGACTACTAGAGGACACAGAAAAGAATTTGACTTTGTAAAATCAATTAAAATACAATCCAGTAGTGGAACTAGTAGTGGAACTCTTGTACTGGAAATCTGGTCCAATTCACTTGAAGCAATATTGTAAGAATTCCTTCACTGTTATATTATTTATTCACCTCTGGAGAAGAAAAAGGAAGTAGAAGAGACTTCAGTTTTTAAGATTGTGTGTAGTTGCTGAATATGTGTCGTTTTCCAAAAACTTGGATGATGGATGAAATAGTTGTAATTCACAAAAGAAAAAAGAATTATCTTCAAATGGGTTATCTTGGAGAAAAATACTGTTTTTATTTGACACAATTGATGGAAGAAATATGCAGGCAAGCAGTGTATATTCATCATGAATTGTAATCAAAAACCATTTAAGACATGATTACATTTGTTATATTTCATGATTGTTTTTGTTAGATCAAACAACATTGCAAAGTCCCTTATATGGTATGACTTGTCTACAAAATGTACATAAGCAGGCAAGCTTTTTTCTATGTATCATGAAACAAATTTGCCATGCAGATCAAACACAGGAATGTTAAAGGGTTGTTGGAGCTGATCCTATACAGTGCTGCATTTGGAATAAAGACATTTTATGTCCACTTTCCTGTCAGGTTAATGTATTGCACAGAAAGCTTTACTGTTATCATCACAGACTTAAGTATTATAACTTTTTACACACATTCTACACATTGGCTTTGAACATTAGGAGAATCCTTCTGGAAGTGGAATGTGACCAGCATTCATGTCTGCTCCTGTGATAAAACATATCTGTATAAATTCCACAATACTATGACTGACACCATAAATACAAAGTTTTAAATGATTTTGCGCCATAAAAGTGATATTCCACATTAAATAAGGGATATTCCACTTCAATATGATGCATGTTGCCATACAGTTTTGAAAATATCAAATGAATTGGTGTCAAACTAAAGTAACATTCTCCTCCAGACACTGAACTACTCTTTGGTGTACCTATAGAACATTCCTAATGAACTACAGAAAATAAATTATTTTCTAAATGTACGTATCTATGAAATCATCAGCCCAACTTCTCCATCAGATATGTCAAGGTGATCATTCTTATAATGATTGCACTGTGATTTGGAAACACGTAAGTTCACTATCCGAAATGAGACAAACAAAAGATTTCTTTCTTGTGTGGTACAGAATGGCAAGCAAACGTCAACCACACTAAATTTGAAACCACACACTTCTTCTGAGGAGTGTATGAGACAACACTGCTGTTTACTAGACCTCAGCACTAAACCAGAATGTTTAAGTAGGAGCTCATGCTGCAGTCACGAGATGATCATGTGATTAGGTTTCAGTGTTTGGGGCAGTGTGTTTCAGTTTATTTAAAACACAAGATCTTCATACAAAAAATAAATCTTGTTCATTGTTAAGATGATCTATAGAGGTTTGGTCCCATGTGAAATATATCAGTAGGGTTCTGATTTTAGCCTTCAAACATCTCCCTTGAAAAGAAATCAAATACCAGTAACACAAACAATAACAAAAATTATATAATAAACATTTTACCCTCATATCAATCTTCTAAAAAGTCATATAAAAAACTTGCCTACAAGGCTTTTAAGTGCTTCACATGCATATATTTTAAATGGGCCATGCTCTTTATATAAGATGCAGTAAGGTATAGCTACTACTCCTTTCTCATCTTAACATCACATTGTAGCAATATTATTTGTTGCTAAATCATTCATTCATTCATTTTCTTAAGCACTTCATCCGCTTGCGCAGGTCACAGGGAGCTGGAGCCTATCCCAGCTTGTGTTAGGGTGTGAGGCGGGGAAACTCCAGGCGTGACACCAGTGCACCGCGGAGCTACACACACACACGCACGCATGCACGCACACACACACACACACACACACACACACACGCACACACACACAAACACACACACACACTCACTCCTATGGGCAATTTGGAACGGCGAATTAACCTGAAGCGCATGTTTATGGGGTGGGAGGAACCCGGACAACCCAGAGAGAACCCACGTAGACACGGGGAGAACATGCAAACTCCGCACAGAATGGGACTCGAACCCGGACCCGCCTTGTTGTGTGGCAACAGCGCTACCCACTGCACCATCGTGTCCTGCTACATAATTAAAGAATTCAAAATATGTGTCCAAAATGTAAAGTTTCCTCATTTTTTAGCCACGCTAGCACCATGATTAAAGTCACAAGATGTTAGACAGGTGTTAGTCTAACCAAAAGCTGTTTAAGTCAATCCACTGGACGTTAAGAAAGTTCTTGAAGATGTTTCGTCTCTCATCCAAGAGACTTCTTCAGTTAGTCTAACATTTTTTATGAATTACTATACAATTGTTTTTCCAGGAGCCAGTTCCAGCTCTTTCCCCATACAAAGATGTTCTGTTCCTTTAGAGTCAATATTACAATTATTATTATGAATGTTGTTTTCCTCTTTTTTTTTTTGTATCATCAACACCAGCTTGTTCAGGTCTGGTCAACAAAAGTATTTGAGTGTCACTTTAGCTTTAATCCATATTGGCCAAATTTAAAAAATAATGAATGAGATGTGAAATTATGCTTATTTATGTATTTATCTATGTATTTATGTATAAATGTATGTATGTATGTAGGAATATATGTATGTATGTATGTATGTATGTATGTATGTATGTATGTATGTATGTATGTATGTATGTATGTATGTATGTATGCATGCATGCATGCATGCATGCATGTATGTATGTATGTATGTATGAAGTTATTTATTTATTTTTATTACTATTTATAATGATAATTTAAAAAGGACTGTAAAACCCATAAAACATACTACTGTAATGTTGCCAATGGATTTCTGTAGAGTCGTTAATAATTCTAGTTCCAGCTATCACTGTCTTGGAAGCACCTGACTGTCCAAATCCCTGCTCATCCAAAAATTAGAAGGAAAGAAGAGATTGGGTGGAAAATACAACCTAGTTACTGAATCATCCCCACCCAACTCAATATCAAGCTAGTTTATGCTGAAAATCTATATTAATGCTATATTCACACAAAGTGAAGTCAAGTTTTTCCTTCAGTTATTTTGACTCCGAGTTCAGATAAACAGCCTGACTTGGCACAGAAATTAGGTGTCTATGTGTTCTGTCCCTCTGTTCCTGTCAGTACTATTTACAGCACTGAAAATACTAACATATTCCAACATTTTAATGAAAAAAGTCCAGAGGTACCACCACTGCATGTAAAGGTACTCACATTTTGTGAGTATATGTCACACAAAATAGTAACCCTTTGCCTGAATAATCCATCATTTTAGGCTTTAATGAAATTGAAACATGTCAGTTATCTTTAATGTGTACCTCTTGAAACTTCACATGGAAGGGAAAATTGGTTGTTGAGCACAAAATCATCTGGGTACAAGGCTACAAACTCTTCTTTTTTTTCAGCCAGTGGCTCATATACTTGGCTGCAGCATCAAGTCATCGAAAGATTCAGCATCTTGTTGTTGTTTTTTTCCATCTTGCTCAAGCTGTTCACAACAGACAGGGAAGATGATATGTTGATGTAGTAACACCTACACTATAGCAGTTTCAGTGCTTGTGTCTGTAGGATGTCATAGCCAGACACAGAGAATGATATGCAGACATGACATGCCATGATGCTTATTGGATACGTCTGTAAGTTCTCGGTTCTCCAGGTCATGGCTATCCAAAGCTGTTTAAATCAATCCACTGGACGTTAAGAAAGTTCTTGACGACGTTTCGTCTCTCATCCAAGAGACTTGGTCAGTTCTGAAGGTGGTTGGTCATGTCCCAGCTTATTAACCCTTTGGGGTGTGGTCAGTGTTATTCACATTTCAACGACCGCAGTTGACACCCCCTGGGGTTGCTAAGGGGGTGTCAAAGGGGGTTCGTTGAAAGTTTCACCGAACCTTTGTATACTAATGAGGGTCATTGGCATGAGACACATCACCTGGGTTAATCTGCTGAGACATTTTTTTGGAGTTTCGAAAGGACCTGATTGGTTTCAAGAAACTTATTGGTTATCATCCAAGGCTAAGTCCCCACAGGCCGATTGGGCTGACATGGGGTAATATAGTAGAGTATAAGGTTTTAATTGCTGTTCAAGGCGGTCCCTGACGAAGCTTTTAACACTTTCACGTTTACTCAAATGTTCTGCAGATTATCACTTTGTAGATTTATTTAAGTGGCTAACTATGTATTGGCCAGGAGCAGGAGTGATTGCCTTGTGTCTTACAACAAATATGACATTGTAAAATGACTAGAAATGAAAAAGAACTTAAAAAATCTTTGTAATAGATTTAAAGATAGATGGTACAACCTGTATTGTAATTACACAAACATAACTTGGAAATATGTTGTTTTCTGAACAATAAATATCTTGACTTCTGTGAGAAACCGTACATATATATATGTGTGTGTGTGTGTGTGTACAGTATGTGTATATATATATATATATATATATATATATATATATATATATATATATATATATATATATATATATATATATATGTATATGTATATATGGCTGTTCTGAATGTATTTTCTCCAAGACTCAAGTTCACGACTCAAGTTCAATCCACAAATGTGATTTTTGCGAAAACAAATTTAATGAGTCATTGAAATAAATATGTAGTTTGATGTAATATGGAAGTAACAGAGCTTTGTAGACATTATTGTTTTCATTTGAAATGTTGTGATGAAGATCTCTTTGAAGTGAGTATAAATGTTTATATACAAGATGTTTTAAAGTTTTATTCAGGTTATACAATGGTATGAAAAAGTTTGGACACCCGTAACAGTTGGCTGTTTGAATCAACAACTTCATTTTAATCTGTCAAAAAACTGATGGACACAGCCATATGCATCAAAACAGAATTATAATTAAATTTCTATTTCTAATGTAGGACAGAAAACACATTACCATCTTGTAGGACACAGTCTTGTCTTCAGCCATTTTTTCCGCATTCTGTGTGGTGGTGGTTGCTACAGGCTAATAATAAAATATTAGGTTTTTATTCTTATTTATTCTACAGTAACATGATATTATTGGCTTTTAACACTTCAAATGTGATTTTACAATTCTAATATTTGCAACGGAAAGACGTAAAGTCAAGTAAAATGACGTAAATGATTTTTTATTTTCCATGATTTTTTTTATAACACTGACGTATAATCAAGACTGATGTAACTCAAATTGAGAATGATGTAACTCAAATCTTAAGGTGAGGAATACCTGTACTGAGAATCACGCTAAAGATCAGGGTCGCATGGATTCCACTCAATATGAGCAGATTCTTGAGATTAATATTCAGCAATTAGTCCCAAAGTTGAAGTTACACTATTACTGGATATTTCAAAATGACAACGATCCAAACCACTGCTCAAAAATCTACTCTGGCATTCACGCAAAGGACCAAGAAAAATGTTCTGGGATGTCCATCCCAGTCTCCAGACCAAAATATCACTGAAAATCTGGAGATGATCTGAAGCAGGCTGTCTATGCCTGGCAACCACCAAACCTAACCAAACTGGGGATGTTTGGGGAGTGGGATTGGTCCAAAATACCTCCATTCAGAAACTCATTGGAAGTCTTAGGAAGCGTCGAGAAGCTGTTATTTTTTCAAAAGGAGGCTCTACAAACATTTATGTTTTTGTCCTGCTGGGGTGCCCACATTTTTGTACCTGTAATTTAGATTTTTTGTGTGTGCATATTTTCTATCTTCTGTTAATCCAATAAACTTCGATTCACTTCTGATATATTGCTGTATCCATCTTTTTTTTTTTTGATAAATCATAATGAAGTTGACGATCCAAACACCAAATGATTTTAAAATGAAAATAACGGAAATTGTCAGGGGTGCCCTAACTTTTTCATACCACTGTATTTAGCAAAGTAAAACTAGGAGGAGGCCATATTGTAGCAAGCATTATTAAACAGCAGTTTCCAAAGATCTAAGCTCTATGATTCAAATGCAGCTTGTAGCGTGGCTGCTGACCTGTTGTTAAAGGTTATTTCAAATGTCCCAGCATACTTGCTGCTACTTTTTTACACCTCAGTCTTTTAATGGCACAATGCCATCATCCATCTATGAATTATGGCTTATTATTGGAATGTTGATTCTTGTACCAAAAAATTGTAGAATCTCAACAAAATTGGAAGTGGACAGTCAGTCTACAGAGCATAAAAGATGCAAATATTGAGAGTAAAGGCTTGTAAACAAATACCATTGTCTGGAGTAGTGCAGATTATCTGACACCTAATGGGGGGAAAAGGGTCTAGAAACAGTAACTGCACTTCTCCTGAAACACTGAATCTAATTACAAAAGGAAAAAAAACACTGATCTAACTCTTTCCCTGAGATTAGGCAGTGATTTTGATTGCGGAATCATTTAAACATTTCAAAAGTTGATTAATCAATAAATATTGTTTTAAACAGAATTGGAAGATGCAGGTGTGTTTCCACACCTGAATCCTCTGTGGACTCCAGTTAAAATATATACTTTTTCTGTTCAATCTGTTTAGCCACAGCAAGCAGCCATGCAAAGGAGAGTAATGGAAGTAACTGAGAAGCATCAATGTCCAACCTGTACAAGACAACAACAAGTGTGATTTAAATCCAGAGTAAGCTTGACATCTTCATGTGAAAGTAGAGTTTTGTCTGAGTGTGTTTGTACAATGTTGGTGTCCTAATTGCCCTTAGTACTTATCATGCATTGTGGGTCATAACAGAAGCACTGAGCTGAACTAATGCAGCTGGGTCAAGCTCTCTGGAGTCAACTCCTAAACCATCCACCACCCGCGTGTCTAAGAGCAGTGTGTCAGGCTGAGTTTAATCACACCTTCTCTGTGCAGTTTGTAGAGCAGCTTGAACTCACTGGGCAGCTGGTGGGTCTCCTGCCACTTAGTGGTGAATTTTGTCCCTTTCTTGTCATAGTAGTGGTACGGCAGGTCCTTTCCTGTATTTGGGTCCCAGCCAAAAGGCCAGAAGCCATAGAGATGGATCTCATCGCACATGGCAGAAGCCAGGGTATACATAAGGATTCCAGTGCTGAGGCGTTTAGGGGACAGGTTTTTAGTTTTCCAGTACCTGTGACAGGAAAGACAAATTACAGACAAACTCCAAAAAATATCTTGACTCAACCTTCACTATCTACCCACCGTAATCCTTTTTACCGTGTGACTGTACTTTCTCATGTTTTCCATCGATTCTGTTTCAGTTTAAGTATATGATTTAAGCATTTTCTACAATACTACATTCAAGGCAACTCAAATGGACACTTTCATAAATACTGAGGTCATGAGCCCCCTCGACCCCCAAAAGACACCCGTCTTAAAGATTAAAACTGCTATGAGAAATTTAGTTATTTATTACATATTAACAGGTAATCTTAAAGCAATGACAGGTAAATGGGAATCTATCCTGTGGTGTGGCAGGGGGGGTGTTATGCTCAGTGCATGGCAACATTGAACTACTGCATCAGGGCCCCTAATTCAGCCAAACCAAGCCAATTTCGACTCCCATTTTTTTAACTTTTGACTCAACAATCTCAACAGTCATATCAACATTCTTACTTGTTAACGTCATGCATGATGTTTCCTGGCCAGGCCAGCTCAATCTTCAGTTGGTCTTTGTGCTCCACAAAGAAATCCACCAGGGTTCTGGTTACTGTGGCTGAAGTATGAAGGAAGAAAGCAGGGATCCACAAGATCGCTCCCTCCAGCTTCTTCAGATTGAGGAAGAAATTATTCCTATCCTGAATAGTGAGCAGGTTATTGTAGTACCTCTCCAGGATGCTTGGGTTAAAGGTCGTCAGGTTGGTCTTCTTGCCCACATCCTTTGAGTAGATTTCTGTGGGGGCAAAGTTGCATCTGAACACAAAGTCGGCCTGGTCGATTTCAGGACCACAGTGACTGCCAGTCAGGATGCCGCTGTTGCCCACCACAGAGCATATGCTGTAATGCTTATTATGGATCGGAGAAACGTCTGGGAGCAGGGATTTGAAGTTGTTGCTGATGGAGAACACATACTTGTGACTGGAGTAGTCAAAGTGCATCAGCTGGCCAACATGCACTTTGTTCTTTGTGAGGGAGAAATTGTTGGGAATGTCAATATAGTTGAAGATGTCTTTTCTGGAAAAAAGATAATTGTACAGACTGATTTTAGCAACAAGATTAAACCATCACACAATTTTAAAAAATACAAATGCCAATTAAAAAACTGACAGCAGCCTTGAAATAAAACTTTAAAGAAATTCATAGATTTTATTGCTCATCAGTCTGTCAAAAATGCTGACTGAGCAAAATAGATAAGGCGTCTATCAATAAACATTGACAACACAACGAACAACAGCAAAAATATGAAGTAAAACCAGATTAAATTGATGGCAATAAAACAATACGTTAAAATTTTAAGAATTTTTTCAAGAGATCTTTTTTGATGTGATTTGAGAAATTTTAATGGTTCTGAAAGCAAATCGTATCCTCAGGCAGACGAGGCCAGAGCCGAGCTGGCAAGTTGTAATTTTTCTTATCATTAAAATTAAATGAGTAATAAATACTTAGAGCTAAAGTAAGAAACATTGATGATATGTAACCAATGAAAAACCTCCTTCCTGCTAGGCCCATTGTTCTGCATTGAGGACCTGGCTTTTATTATTTTCAATATATTTTCCTGATGTTACTTCTATACTTTCACTTGACAACCATTCTAGTTTTTACTTGGCACAGCAAGGCAGTTTGAGTCCCGCTCTATGTGGAGTTTGCATGTTCTTCCCGTGTCTGCGTTGGTTCTCTCCGGGTTCTGTGGCTTCCTCCCACCTCCAAAAACACGCGCTTCAGGATAATTGGCCAGTCCCAAATTACCCGTAGGAGTGAGTGTGTGTGTGCATGTTTGTCTGTCTGTGTGTGGCTCTGCGGTGCACTGGTGTCATGCCCAGAGTTTCCCCCGCCTCACGCCCTAAGCCAACTGGGATTAGCTCCAGCTCCCCGTGACCCAAACGGCGGATAAAGCGGTGAAGGAAAATGGATTGATGGGAATTTTTGAAGTTTCTTTACTTGAGTAAAATATGAAACACCTCCTACTCTTTTGCTTCGTCTCTAAAACTAGACAAACAAGCATTCTTATAACTACGGAGTTACAGAATCCCAGACTATCCTCAGGCTTCAGCTTTTACAGACGAAACAATCCCCAATGTTTTCTGCAGGATAGAACAAAAACCATATAAAATAGTTTTACAAGTAATCTCTCCTACCTCTGCTGATTAAAAGCAGTCTTGTTGAACTTCCATTTGGAGGGTTTTCCTTGGAGCTCTTCATTCAGGGCGTTAGTTAAGGGGATAAAGGAGGGATCCAGAAAATTCATGGCAAATTGAGACCTGCAAACACCAATCATAAAAATGTAACCATGAGTGTTATAAACTGAAGGTTTACTGTGTTATTTTTTTAATTTGGTCCTGCCTTAGAAATGATTACTTAACAATTGTTTTATTTTAATAAAAAACAAAACAAAACGGAGCTTCTCACTATTTATTTTAATGGATTATTGAAATGGCAGTTAATGCTTGACAGCACAATGATTTTCAGTAGCTGTTGAGTCTATAATAAGAATTCTTTGCAAATACAATACAGACAAATGTTTACTTACTCAAGTAAAACTAGTGATACTGCAGTGTGAGATAACTGAAATAAGACAAGTAAAATCATGCAATCAATGCATTACTAAACATACTTAAAATACCAAATGCAAATCAGCTGATTTCAAAATTAAGTACATTTTGTCACAGGTTTATTGATGTACTGATGTTGCAGCTGCTACAAGTGAGGCTCTGTTAAAAATAGCAATACTGTACACCATACTTTGTTGAATTTACTTTGTATTATTAAATAATGTCTTAACACTTAAGTGATCAAATTAATGTTGTAATGATAAAAGTACATTACAACATTCAGTACAACAGCACTAGCAAAAATGGCATTTTATAGTAAAAATACCTCAAAAATTACGCTTTTTTTACACTATAAAATACTTTGTGAACATACTTGGTTACATTTTGTCACTCTACGAGAGCATAAAAGGTCAGAGTGTCTAAAAATAAATAGTTCAGAAGTGTACTTTGACCAAAAACTACATTTCCCACAATGCAGTATTTAGGCCCATATTAACTTTTGAAGAAACGTTTTTATCAAAGTTAATGTCTTAACTTGTGTTTGATATTATTTTTCTTTATTAACTTGGGTAGTTTGATCCTTGATTGATAGAGTTGTGTGGGTTTCATAACCTGACAAATTAAATAGATTTATGTTATAACAGAGCAACAAGCAAATGTAATGTTTGTAATTTGAATAAGTAATAAATTCAGAGTTATTTACCACTAAGATGTAGTTCCATTTATTTTACTTTACATTGAGTTACATTTAGTTACATTTATAAGTTACATCTGGCCCTTTGAGAACAGCTATTATGCTGATGTGGCCCTCGGTCAAAATGGGTTTGAAACCCCTGCTCCATGGAGATCACATGATTTATAGGTATAAAATAATAGAGTATCCACATTCATCCTCTTAACGATGTACAGCAACTTATGTCATATTTTAATTAGTTTTGTATAGTTTCCATTATTAATAAAATTTACTGGGAACATAACTTCTTTTACACATAAACGTGTATTCATTGTGTTTCCAGTTTTCTCCATTTTATCTATTTTTGAGTGGACCTTTGAGTTGCTTCATAGAAACAACAAGTTCCACGGAAATAACTTCACTGTCCAGTGATGCTGTTGATGAGGATGCAAACCTGGACAGCAGCCACAGATATGTGAGGTCATTGATTGACAGCTGATGGATTGATTGATTGATCCATAGGAAGCAAATGGTCCAAACTGATCCAGGTTGCATTACGCACACCAGGCCTGACTCCTCTGTTTATATTTACATCAGACGGTATCAGCATCCAATCCACTATCTCCTCTACTAAATCACAAACACTCACCGAAATCCTGCGTGGAACATGATCCTCGGCCCCCCCATGTATTTGGAGGAGGCGAACAGGCTGTCTTTTCTCAGAGACACATAACTTATGAGGGACAGTATGAGCACAGCGACGCACAGAATGACCAAACCCAAGGCCTTGGCGATGCGGACCATCTTGGCAGCGTTTTCACACCCCCCCCGTGCAGCGTGGCGGTGGGTTATGTTTCCATCCCCGGGCGTGGACGTGGATGCTGCCCGTCTGTAAGACAGCCAAACCCGGCGCTCAGCGGCTCATGTGATCGGGTAAAATGGACGTCTGATGGTGGGCGGATGGATGCATGGTGAAGGTGTCCCGGCTCGGAGCACTCTCATTCCGCTCGGCCTGCCTTCCCAACCCCCCCGGACTGCTGCTACTGCTTCCTCACGCTCTCCTCCAGGCAGCCGGTTAAATCAGAGATGGAGCACAAACACACACACACACACACACACACACTCACACACACAACACACCCAGTCAGCGAAAAGACGAGCCCCGTCCGCCACCAGCAGCAGCATCACCTCCTCCTCCTCCTCCTCCTCCTCTTCCTCCCCCACCCTCCTGCACTCAGCTCTGGGCATGAAGGAAATCCCCTCTAATAATATTGAATGAGATGTAAACGTAGATCAGAAACAGTTTAATCCTATACATCTTCTATTTCCATCTGATATGTCATTTGAGCATCAGTTGTATTTGCACGTCAAACAGATGAATCCATACATGATGCTGCGCTGCTTTTCATAGAAACGCAGGCTTTGCTTTTATTGTGGTTTGTTTCCATTCTTATTATCCTGACGTTGGCAGTCTGATCTTCTTGACCTCTGTTTACTGCTCATTTTATGAATTCATTCACTTGGGGGGAACAAAAGGGAAACTGTAGTTTTAAAAAAATGTTTTTATTGAAAATGATTATTCCAGATCCTTCCAATTTCACTTTTCACATTCTCTCTAAATAAACACAAAGAGCATTCACAAAAGATAACATTTTGTACATTTTTCTTACCTTTAAGCTGTAAGCTTATCTTGGTAAACATGAACAACATACATTCAAAATCACATATTTCTATGTCTCTGTGCGTATATAACATGGTATCTTCACACCATATGCCACAGTAATAAATGATAAATACACAATACATATTAAAGCACTGTATATACTGATGCAATTGAGTACATACTAAAACAAATTGAAGATGTGCTGGTTGATTGGCTGGTTTTTAACAGTACTTGTACCTCATGACATCCATAAAATCTCCCCTGTGTTTCACTGTTTTTCCTGGAATGTGTCAAGTTCAGACACAACAGTTATTCAGATGTTTTACTCTCAAGCTGCCAAGATATTGCATCTAGCATTACAATGATATGCTCTCAGACAGTAAACTGAATTAACACAGGCACTTAATGATCAAAACCTGTCACCTACAAATGCACATGGTATGACAGGTGAAACACACAGGCTTGCTCTGAATCATGGTGAATACTTTAAGTTATAAGCCAGGGGTCGATTACAATTCTGTTGCTACTGCATAATGACAACTCCTCATGTTCTGCACCTCAGAAAGGTGGAGGGGAAGAAGGTGCCTTCACCATCACTTCCTGGTGAGCCCCATGGACTGTCTTCTCCACAGCTCATGTCCTCACTGGAGTCGTCGCTATAAGAGAAGAGAAAGAAGCGATTCTGTGACAACAAAATCACACTTGTACAACGTTGTGAAATAAAAATTCTGATACGTGAATAAGAGGCAATCCAAGATTTTATCTCCAATGAGGTGATCGGCTAAAAGGTTTTTAGTTTGGTTACTGATCATGGAACCAATTAATTAATTAATTAATTAATCATTATAATGATGTGGAGAAGCAAAACTGTCCCCATTATGGAAAGGTGCATCCGTTGGATCAGTTAAGTAGACACGGTGGATTTAACTTGGTCCATGAAAACTGTTTATGACTTCTGTTCTGGAGACTCTGTGAAGTCACAGAAATCACTGTTTGCCACAGCGCCGAAAGAGCAGCAGACTGTGGTGGTGGTTTGTCTTTTTAACAAGGGGGGACCAGAGGGTGTTTGCCAACTACAGGGGCATCCCACTCCTCAGCCTCCCTGGGAAAGTTTACTCAAAGGTGCTGGAAAGGAGGGTCTGGCCGACTGTCGAACATCAGATTGAGGAGGAAGAATGTGGGTTCCGTCCTGGTCATGGAACAACAGACCAGCTTTTCACTCTCGCAGGAATCCTAGAGGGGGCTTGGAAGTATGCTCATCCAGTCTACATGTGTTTTGTGAACTTGGAGAAGGTGTACGATCGGGTCCCCAGGGACTTACTGTGGAAGGTACTATGGGAGTATGGGGTGAGGGGGCCTCTCCTCAGGGCCATCCAATCCCTGCATGCGTTAAGGTTCTCGGCAGTAAATCTGACTTGTTCCTTGTGGCTGTTGGCCTTCGCCAGGGCTGGGCTTTGTCACCAATTCTGTTTGTGATTTTCATGGACAGGATATCGAGGCGTAGTCACGGTGAGGAGGGGTTACAGTTTGGTGGCCTGAGGATTGCATCGCTGCTTTTTGCAGATGATGTGGTCCTGTTTGTGTCATCACCTTGTGACCTGCAGCACTCACTGGTCCGGTTTGTAGCCGAGTGTGAAGCGGCTGGGATGAGGATCAGCACCTCCAAATCTGAGGCCATGGTCCTCAGCAGGAAACCGGTGGACTGCCTTCTCCGAGTGGGGGATGAGGTCCTTCCACAAGTGAAGGAGTTTAAGTATCTTGGGGTCCTGCTCACGACTGAGGGAACAACGGAACGTGAGATTGGACGGAGAATTGGGGCAGCAGGAGCGGTACTGCAGTCGCTTTACCGCACTGTTGTCACAAAGAGGGAGCTAAGCCGAGAGGCAAAGCTCTCCATCTACCGTTCAATCTTCGTTCCTACCCACACCTATGGTCATGAGCGATGGCTCATGACCAAAAGAACGAGATCGCGGATACAAGCGTCGGAAATAGGCTTTCTCAGGCAGATAGCTGGTGTCTCCCTTAGAGATATCAGACTGCTATTCGCAAGGGGCTCGTTGCTCCTTCGCGTGGAAAGTCAGCTGAGGTGGTGGTGGTGCGGATGCCTCCGGGGCCCCACCCTAGGGAGGTGTTCCTGGCACTTCCAGCTGGGAGGAGGACTCAGGGCAGACCCAGGACCAGGCGGAGGGATTATATCTCAACACTGGCCTGGGAACGCCTTGGGATCCCCCAGTCAGAACTGGTGGATGTGGCCGGGGAAAGGGAAGTTTGGGGCTCCCTGTTGAAGCTGCTGCCCCCGCGACCCGACTACGGGTAAGCGGTAGATCGACGGATGAATGAATCGATGGACCTCAGCCCCTGGACTGCAGACCGGTCCCGTTCCATAGGTCAATCGATACCTGGCCTCACAGAAAGAATAAATAACTGTTTTTAACAAAACGGAATCATGTTTTTAACATTGTTTCCATTTTATTTATTATTTGATTCTGAACAATGTTTTGTTTCGGAAAATTACCGGACTCTCTCCTCCACATCTGCCTATGAGTCACTCTTGATACTTGTCAAGATGCTTACCTCGGCCACGTGATTACTTTCTTAAAGGAGACGCTCCGACCGATAACACCGAATACATTACCGCTAAATTGAAACTCCCAGGCTAGCAAAACAAAGAAAAAAAAACCCTGGCATGAGGAGGAGAGTGCTAATAAAGCTACATACTCATTGGATTGGTCCATGGTGCAAAAAAGGCTGGAGACCACTGACTTAGGGGACTCCAACAGACTTTAAAGTTATGTTGCTTTTCAAGAATGGCTATTTTGTCATTACTTCATATCACAGTTGAGAATGTACAGGCTGAGGATCTAGCTCAGTGGCAGAGCACATGTTCTGCATGTATGCTGCCCCAGGTTCAATCCCCGGGATCTGCAGCTCTATTGGGCACAAGCCAGGGTCTGTAGGCCGGTCCCAGGCACGTATAAATGCAGAGGGTTGTGGCAGGAAGGGCATCCGGAGTAAAAAAAAAGTTGCCCAACAAATATGAGCGACCATCTACAATGGCAAAAAGATGACACGCTGTGGCGACCCCTAATAGGACAGGTCGAAAGGAAGTTTTAGTTGAGAATATTTAGTAAGATGAAGACAAGAAGTGCTCTATTTACCTCTCGCACTCGTTCCAGCTCCCCTCGGGAATTGTTGGAAGGCCGGGTATGCTGAAGTGATTAGCTTGCATATTTTGTGCTGTCCTCCTGGACACGATCCAAGTAAGCTTTTTGTTGTCTGGTTTGATACATTCACTTGAGCAGTATTTAGTCATACACTTTGCCACACATTCCTTCCAGTGGAGGAGCTCACCATCGCTGATCTGTGAAAGTGATAAACAGTATACATCTCATAGGCAGACAGTAGAAATAGTCTTCAAATAGGCCATCATCAATCAATCAAGCGATACCTATACAGTATGTGGTATTACCAAAAATAGGAGAAACGTCAATTAATAATGGAATTAAGAAACACAACTCTTATACTGTATATTAGTCACAAAAAAGAAATATAAAGATAAAAGCAGTGAGTGAAAATGTCCAGATAAGCTTAGAGAAGTAAAGGTCAAACTATAAATCTGAGATCAGACACTTTGAAGGTCTTTATGGAAGCATCATGCCAGCGCTTAAACGATTGGTTGATTAACTAATGAAATCCATTTAAATAAATTTGACAAAATAAAAGCACCTTTTAAGTCTGAAGGTTTTCTTTTTTCTTTTACATGTTCTTACACTTAATTACTTTTGCGCAACCAATACTGATCGGACAAAAACATTACAATAGTGTGAATAAAATTAGTTAGTCAATTTTTATTATACAGTGCGCCCTCTCGCATTTGCGCATCAACGCTCACAACTTAGATAGATTTTTGGTAGGCAGCCAACCGTACGCGCATTCTATTGGCTGACCGCATCCGGAAGTGCGCTGTGTTCCGTGAGTCTCGGACTTACACTGTGAGACACAAAAATGCTTTAAACAGTTGATAAGAGTGTGGGAAAAGGTAATACAGATAGAAGGTGGTTTAATATCAATATGGGGAGGGTTTATAAAGGTTTAAATTACCATAAATAATAAGATAAATAGTTTGTCGTTCAATCGCAGAATTCGTTAATTGCATGTGGTTCTTGGAACACATTACCCGCAAGGAACGAGGGCTCACTATGCATTCATTCATTCTTTCATTCATTTTCCTAACCCGCTTCATCCACTGTCGTGGGCCGCTGCAGCCTATCCCAGCTAACTGGGGGCGTGACGCAGGGGACACTCCAGGTGCAACGCCAGTGCAACGCGGAGCCACACAGAGATGCAGACAAACACGCACACACACTCACACCTACAGTCAATTTGGAACTGGTCAATTAACATGTAGTGCATGTTTTTGGTGATGGGAGGAAGCCGGAGAACGCTGAGAGAACCCACGCAGACACGGAGAGAACATGCAAATTCCGCACAGAGCGGGAAGCGAACCCAGAACCACCTTGCTGTGTTAATTTTAGAAAGTGACTAGTAAAAATTGAGTGGGCGGTGCGACAGCGCTACCCACTGCGCCGCCGCACCGCCCACTCAATTTTTACTAGTCACTTTCTAAAATTAACATTGTTAGGTAAAGATACCCATACCTTTAAATGTCTTTGGAATTGCTGGACAATCTTCAACAAGGGGATGGAATGGAGGGTGTTAAACTCATGAGCAATGAGGGACAGCGCCAGAACTGATGGCTGTTAAGAAAAAAAGAAAGGCACATTAGCAAATCCCATGATTTAAAGTGAATGCGACTATGCTGTGAACAATGCTTACTTTGGCTTTAGAGAAAACAAGCCCACATAAGCAGGCTTTAAGCTGGGCTTCCAGACTCCCAATGTTTGGGATCTCCTCCCTTAAAATATAGAGGGAAGTTGATCTGCCAGTACAAACCTCGCGAAGCAGAATCAGTCTAACCAACGCCATGCAAACTTAAGCTGTGCATGAGCAATGACGGCAAAAGTAGACAAGAGAAAATGAAACATTTACCTTCCAGCAGACACGTGTGAGAAGGCTGAATAGTAGAGGTGAAGAAATGTTAAGGCAGTGACTGCTTCAGGCTCCACGCTGAGCTTCTCTGAAATGATCTTCTCCATGCGGCACAGATCTGACACAGTGAATTTGCTTTGACTGATGCGAATGAGTTCGTGGATGGGCGAGATGTTGCTGTCTTCTTCAACCATTTTTGCTGCGATATGAAGACAGCTGACTCCAATGCAGGGCAAGTGTTTGGACTGCACCTATCGCAACAACACAGCAGTAATAGCTTTAAGTCAGAATCTCATGATTTGAAGTCAAACAAGCATGGAAAGTTTAGTAAATATAGGATATTTAGTTAATTAATTCCAAACTGGAAAATTTGAATTTACAGCAATACAAGGAAGCAAAGCTCAAATTACACTTCAATGTTTTGTATAATTTCCTACCTTCATAGTTGTGAGGAATCTGTCAAGCAAACTGACAGCCTGAACAAAAGTCTGGGTGCTGTAGCCAAAAAAACTGGTCAGGCCCCACAATTCTTCAACCTTCATGTCTCTGCATTTTGCAGACACCCCACTGTAGTTCTAAAAAGGCATCATTGATCAGTAGAATACACTTTGAAATAGTATCTGTACAATACAGTCAGAACAATAATTCTTCCAGAATGGCAATTTTCATACATAGAAATGCAAATGAAATGTGAAGCAACAAGTGCTTAAAATATTCAGAAAGGATTTAGAAACAGAAAATAAATGAAAACCTTGGAAAAAATCTTAATAAAAATAATGATACTACTACTGATAATAATAATATTCAGTAGAAAACCAATAAATTGAACATGAAATACAATTGAATGATGAAAACTAAACCATTAACATGAAGTTCAGAAATAGCATTTGCAGAATATATAACATAAAAGACATTTCAGAAGTAGCACAAGTGTAGAGAGATAATGCTCAAAGCAAGTCTTGGCAAAGTAAAAGTTAGTTAAAGGCTGGATCAAAGAGATGAGTTTCAAGCCTTGTTTTACAAATAAAAAAAGATTTTAAAAGTTCAGTTTTGTTGTTGAAGAAATGATGGGTCAGACATTTCAAAACTACTAAAGACTGGTGGTAACAGTCTGCAGCACCTTTTATTTCAGCAGAGATGTATGACTGCATTCCATTTGCTGAAGGATGGAAACACTCACAGCTAAAAGTAGAAGTGTAAAATGGGTCAGCGGGTTACCTCTGTGGAGGCTGACTCCATCAGCTTCAGGCCAGCCTCTCTGGGGAGAAAGTTGTCCTCTTTTGCACAACATGACTTCAATTCCTTCAACAGCGAGCTGTCAATGGCTTGATGATCCCTCATCCTTAAAAAAAGAACATATAACAGTCTGCATGGGCATCCAACAGCACAAGAACGTTGTAAAGCAGGAAAACACAGGACATTGTCCCACAGTCAGAGGAACAGGGTCTGGGAGTCTAGCAGACCCCCACGACGCGGTGTCAGGTATCAGGAGGACATCCACCCGCAGCACCGACACACGGACACGGCAGTCTGACAGACGAGCCTGCAAATTCCAGCTTTTTTTTTTTTTTAGCATAACACTGTTGGTAGAATATAATGAGTGAGATGAAGCAAACATAATCAACACTACTGTTTTATTATTATATGGGGTTGCGTTCACGCAATTAATTGTTCAGCGTTACACACACAAATAACGAGGGACGCCATTATACCTCATCAGAAAATGATTTAATAGAAGCAGATCTTTAATTCGACCCCTGAATAACGATCATCCATCCATGAACGCCCAAAGCTCGATAAATAATATAACAGAACCCTATATAGCAGCTAGCTTGCAACGGTCTTCTTACCTTTTCCAGGAGCAAGACAAAAATATCACTGCAATTTAACTACACCAACCAGTTCCTCATACTTCTACTTGATAACTAATGGTGGGCGAAGAAAGTTAAAAATAAGACCTTTGTTCTCTGTTGGACAGGGAGGGTCACTCCCAGCCTGTCTCTACGAACAACAGCTACTCGTCCTTATAAACGACATTAACCATCATGCACCACGGGATACACAACGGAAACGCCTTACATCCTGAAGGGCGCTGGGCGCGTGACGAAGGGTCGCGGAGCTGTTTCCATAGAGACGGAATGTAACGTTTAGCGATAACGGAGGCTATTAGAACAGCTAGCTGCTGTTCGCATTGAGGTGTAGATATGATGTTTAACCTCGTTAGCTCGTTAATGACCAGCAGAACCAAAGCTTGAACACAAACGCGAACAGAAATGTCATCGGGGGTTGTTCCTCAACTCACCTGCATTGGTGGCGCTCATACTTTCAAATTGAGATCATCGCCTAGCCATGAAAAACGAACACAGACAGAAGCTGGAACAAATGGTAAGTTACAATGAGCTGCGTTTACGAAGTATCTCCCCAGCCAGTTTGCGCTAACTTGGAGTCTTTGTGTAACTTTGCTTGCAGAGAGCAGTGAGCTGAGATTTAACAGACTGACTCTGGATGAATTGAGGTAAAAGTAAACCCTGTAAAACCATTCAGTTGCTTTCATTTCACACATATGTGGACTAAAAATGCAAATCTTGTCACCTGACTCCAGTAATGTACCCTCACTCCTTTCCCATTTGATGTTCAATTGAAGACAGTAGTGCTGCAATACAAGCATGAACCATAGTCTGTCATTTTTACATTCGGCAAAGCGGTGATGTATTGTAATTGTCAGTGTTTGTCAGTGTGTTCGTCCGTCCACCAAATATCTTCACAACCGTTGCAGATAGAAAGATGAAAGAGAAATCACATTACTCGGGTGTTAAACGGGATGAAAATGAGATAATGACCCTGAGAAAACCAGGTTAAGGTCAAATTTCAACTTTTGTACATTGTTTTGCACATATGTCAGACACGGTGGTGCAGTGGGTAGCGCTGTCGCCGTACAACAAGGCGGTCCGGGTTCGAGTCCCGCTCTGTGCAGAGTTTGCATGTTCTCCCCGTGTCTCTGTGGGTTCTTTCCGGGTTCTCTGGCTTCCTCCCACCTCCAAACAACATTTGCTTCAGGTTAATTGGCCTTTAAAAATTGTCCAGTCCATAGGAGTGGGTGTGTTGGTGCATGTTTGTCTGTCTTTGTGTGGCTCCGCGGTGCACTGGCGTCACATCCAGAGTTTCCCCCGGCCTCACGCCCCAAGACAGCTGGGTTAGACTCCAGCTCCCCACGTAAACGGATGAAGTGAAATGCCCTGCTAAAGAGGGCAGTGAAAATGAATGAATGAATCTCAGGAATCGGATAAGATAGAAAGACGAAACAAAAGGTGTTATATTCAGGGAGGCAAAGGGATGAAAATTAGATCACAACCTTTGACCTTGAAAAACTAAGTCAAGGTCAATTTTCACGTCTATATCTTTTTAGGTACACATCTCTGAAACCTGATGAGATATAATCACAAAACAAAAAGCAACATTTTCAGGGAGCCAGAGGTACAAAAAATGTGATCATGACCTCAACCTTTGGTGAAAAGCCAAATACTGGATAGTACAATATAGAATTCATTGCTGCGACCATTATGAAAGTAGGTCAGGGTAAAATTTTGAATTCAGGGGTGTCGCAGGATGTTGCAGTCTGTGACTGGCTTGCTTTCAATTGTTTTTGCAGTGAAGAGCTCGATCGGCGGACCAGAGAAACCCAGAGGCTTCAGAATGAAGTGGACAATGCTACCAAACTAACAATGGAGAAGTTTGGTTACACATATGATATCCACAAGCCCCCTGGACAAAGCTGCCACAACCACAGATTGAATGACTGTGAGTATTATCATTGTCACCCAGCAATTTGTTTACGTAGCTGGAGCCGCAAAGATGAAAACTGTTGTGGAACAAGATTGTAACAAGTTTCACTTTTCACAACATCCACATTATGGTGTAACGCCTGAAAGCCCAATGATATGGGAAAGATGATGGTTCTTCTAAGCTTTCATTTTGGAAGAAATTTTATGTAAATATCAGTTTTCAGATGTGTAGGAGAAACATGCATAGGAGAGAAAACTATTATTTCAAGTGTTTTAGATGAGAAAAAGCCAATAGAAAGGAATTTTCTGGCAACCCTAAAACTCTGCAACATTGATGAGTATTTTGAATTTCTTTTGCTTGTTTAACAGATGACTCACCCGTGGATCCCACCATTGTTCCAATCCTTCAGCAGGTAGCAACTCAACCCTCAGTCTATGATTTGAATAGTTCAGACCGGGAAGTGACTCAAAGAGATTGCAGTTGTCCTGAAGAGGAGGTGTTTGGAACAGCAATAGATGACTGTCTGCAACAGCTTTCTGGCTTTCAGGTCAATAAGGTTCATGCATTTATTATAGTCATAGTCATATTGTTTTGATGTTGTCTGAATGACAATTAAATGTTTCCCTCTCCAACACAGACACATGACCAACCTAAACAAGATTTGATCAACTCTGACAAAGCCATCATGAATCTGCAAACTGAGTTGCATCAGGTCCAGACGGAGAAGGACATTGTGTCTGATCTTAGGTGACCATATGAGTACAAATGTACCTGTGTAAAGAAAGTGTTTGAAAATATTTTGACCTATAGATTTTGCTTGTAGATTGAGTGATTCATGGAAACACCTTGATCAGATGGAAAAGATGCTGTGTATGTTGGAGGAGCTCCAAAATATCAAAAGACTCAAGGACCAGAAGCTGCAGGAGACTGAGGATCAAGTGTTGACACTTAACAGTAGAATGAAAACACTGGAACAAAGTGTGAAGGAAATAGGTTCTTCACTGTCGTCTCATGATAAACAATATGGGGATAGTATCATCACCAGCCCTAAAGTTGCCATTAACTCAAGACAAGTATTCCCAGCTCAATTAACTGAGCAATTTGACAATGACACTGACAGGCTGCAGCAGGAACATTTTTTGGTAAGTTGTAGAAATATTTACCAAATGTAGCCACAAGAGGGCGCAAGCCAGAGTCTTATTGTGCCGGTCCCAAGCCTGGATAAATACAGTGTTGTGTCAGGAAGGGCATCCAACGTAAAACTTTTGCCAAATCAAACATGCAAATCAAATCTATTAATTCCATACCACATTGGTTGAGGCCCGGGTTGACGACTGCCATAGGTGCTGTTCACCTACAGGGTGCCGGTGGAAATTGGACTACTGTTGGTCGAAGAAGTAGAGGAGGAAAGTGTGTTTGTAGGAAGAGAGAGAAGAGGAACACCAAGAGTGTAGGACTGAAGAGTTGGGACGTTGAATGTTGGAACTATGACAGGAAAAGTTAGAGAGTTGGTTGACATGATGCAGAGGACGAAGGTAGACCTATTGTGTGTACAGGAGACCAGGTGGAAAGATAGCAAGGTTAGAAATTTAGGAACAGGGTTCAAGTTATTCTATCATGGTGTAGATAAGAAGATAAATGTAGTAGGAGTTATCTTGAAGGAGGAGTTTGTTAGGAATGTCTTGGAGGTAAAAAGAGTGTCAGATTGATGAGTCTGAAGCTAGAAACTGAAGATGTGATGTTCAATGTTGTTAGTGGGTATGCTGCACAGGTAGGATGTGAGCTGGAGGAGAAGGAGAAATTCTGGTTGGACTTTGATGACATGATGCAGAGTATACCTAGAAGTGAGAGATTTGTCATTGGTGCAGACTTCAATGGAAATGTTAGTGCAGGAAACAGGTGATGAGGAGGTGATGGGCAGGTTTGGTATCCAGGAGAGGAATACAGAAGGACAGATGGTGGTTGACTTTGCAAAAAGGATGGAAACGGTTAAAGTGAATACTTTCTTCCAGAAGAGGCAGGAACATAAGGTGACCTATAAGAATGGAAGTAGGGGCACACAGGTAGACTACATCTTGTGTAGACGGTGTAATCTGAAGGGGATCAGTGATTGCAAAGTAGTGGTAGGTGAGAGTGTGGCCAAACAGGATAGGGTGGTGGTGTGTAGGATGACTCTGGTGGTGAGGAAAATGAAGAGGGCAAAGGCAGAGCAGAGGAAAAATTGGTAGAAGCTGAAAAAGGTTAGAATGTTGCATGGCTTTTAGGAAGGAATTAAGACAGGCTCTGGGTGGTCAAGAGGTTTTTCCAGACAACTAATCAGCTAATGTGATCAAGGAGACAGGTAGGAGAGTACTTGGTGTGTCATCTGGAAGGAAAGTAGATAATGAGACTTGGTGGTGGAATGTGGAGGTACAGGAGTGTATACAGAGAAAGAGGTTAGCTAAAAAGAAGTGGGACACTGAGAGCACTGAGGAGAGTAGACAGGAGTACAGGGAGATGCAGCGTAAGGTGAAACTAGAGATAGCGAAGGCCAAACGAGAGAGACTGATCTACACAGGTTGGCAAGACAGAGAGACAGAGATGGGAAGGCTGTGCAGTAGGTCAGGGTGATTTAAGTATAGGGATGGAAGTCTATTGACAGGTGCCAGTACTGTGATGGGAAGATGGAAAGAGTACTTTGAAGACTTGATGAACGAGGAAATGAGAGAGAACAAAGACTAGAAGAGGTGGCTGTTGTGGACCAGTAAGTAGCAAAGATTTGTCAGGATGAAGTGAGGAGGGCATTGACGAGAATGAAGAGTGAAAAGGCACTCGGTCCTGATATACCTTTGGAGGTATGGAAGTGTCTAGGAGAAGTGGCAGCAGAGTTTCTGACTGGGTTGTTCAACAGGATCTTAGATAGTGAGAAGATGCCTGAGGAATGGAGGAGAAATGTGCTGGTGCCCATTTTTAAAAACAAGGGAGATGTATAGAACCGTGGCAACTACAGAGGAATAAAGCTGATGAGCCATACAATTAGTTATGGGAAAGAGTAGTTGAAGCTAGACTAAGGGCAGAAGTGAGCATTTGTGAGCTGCAGTATGGTTTCATGCCAAAAAAGAGTACTACAGATTCAGTATTTGCTTTGAGGATGTTGATAGAGAAGTACAGAGAAGGCCAGAGGGAGCTGAGTTTTGTCTTTGTACTAATGGAGAAAGGTTATGACAAGAGTGCCCATAGAGAAACTGCGATTTTGTATGAGGAAGTCTGGAGTGGCAGAGAAGTATTTTAGAGTAGTGCAGGACATGTATGAGGACTTTAAGACAGTGGTGACGTGCTGTAGGTGTGACAGAGGAGTTCAAGGTGGAGGTGGGACTGTATCAGGGATCAGCTCTGAGCCCTTTCTTGTTCGCTATGGCGATGCACAGGCTGACAGACGAGGTTAGACAGGAATCTTCATGGACTATGATGTTTGCAGATGACATTGTGATCTGTAGTGAGAGCAGGGAACAGGTGGAGGAGAAGCTAGAGAGGTGGAGGTTTGTCCTGGAACGGAGAGGAATGAAGGTTAGCCGCAGTAAGACAGAGTACATGTGTGTGAATAAAAGGGACCCAAGTGGAAGAGTGAGGTTACACGGAGAAGAGATCAAGAATGTGGGGGATTTTAAGTACTTAGGGTCAACAGTCCAGAGCAATGTAGAGTGTGGAAAAGAGGTGAAGAAGCATGTACGGGCAGGGTAGAATGGTTGGAGAAAAGTGTCAGATGTGATGTGTGATGTCTGTGTAGGTTCTCAGTCATCCAGGTCATGGTTATCCAAAAGCTGTTGAGTCAATCCACTGGACGTTAATAAAGTTCTTGAAGACGTTTCGTCTCTCATCCAAGAGACTTCTTCAGTTCAGAGAATGGCTGATAATTTCCCAGCTTATAAACCCTGTGGGGTGTGGTCAATGCTTTTCACATTCCAACGACCGTCATTAAACCCGTCTGGCTCTTCAATGATTGTTGGTGGGGGTGTCAAAGGGGGTCGTGAAGATGTGAGTTACACCATTGTATGCTAATGAGGGTCATTAGCATGAGACCCATCACCTGGGTCAATCCGCTGAGACAATCTTTTTGGGAGTTTCGAAAGGACATGATTATAAATGAGAGAAAGGTGATGTCACAGACCACCCCCTCTATTCAGAGATGGCTTCTCCACTTTGACGTGGATGGCCTCTTTCACTCCTCTCTCAAACCATTTAACTTCCCTGTCCAGGATCTGAAAATCTGTCCGAAATGAGTGTCCCACTTCCTTGAGGTGAAGGAAGACTGCCGTGTCCTGTCCTGATGTGTTGGCTCTTCTGTGTTGAGCCATACGTCTGTGTAGTTGTTGTTTGGTTTCCCCTATGTAGACATCTGAGCATTCCTCGCTGCATTTAACTGCATACACCAGATTACTCTTCTGACTGTGTGGTGTGGGGTCTTTTGGGTGGACCAGTCGTTGTTGGAGGGTGTTTCCCGGCTTAAAATACACAGGGACCTTGTGTTTGTTAAAGATCCTCCTCAGCTTTTCAGACACTCCAGACACATACGGGATCACTATACCATTGCGCTTGCTCTCTTCCGTCCTCACTGGGTTGTTCTCCTTTCTGGATCTTGTGTGAGCTTTCACGAAGGTCCAGTCAGGATATCCACACATTTTTAGTGCCCCTTTCAGGTGTTGGTGTTCTTTCACCTGGTCTTGAGTACTGGTTGGTAGTTTATCAGCCCTGTCTTGCAGGGTCCTGATGACGCCCAGCTTGTGCTCCAGTGGGTGGTGGGTGGTCCGTGTGTGTTGGTGTCCTATATACCCCAACATACAGACTTCTGTCATCTTTTATGCCGACCTTGCAATCCAAAATGGGCAAACTGTTGTCCTTTACATCCTCTCTGGTAAACTTGATGTTGCTGTCCACCGAGTTGATGTGTTCGGTGAAAGGTTGCACCTCGTGGATTTTTACCTTAACCCATGTGTCGTCCACGTACCGGAACCATTGGCTTGGTGGTGTTCCGTTGAACGAGGTAAGGGCCTTGTGTTCCACCTCTTCCATGTACAAATTGGCCACGATAGGAGATACCGGCGAGCCCATGGCACATCCGTGTTTCTGCCTATAGAAGTTCCCTCTGTACTGGAAGTAAGTTGTGCTGAGGCAGAGGTCCAAAAGTTTGCAGATCTGGTCAGGGTTGAGGTTTGTCCTGTCGCTGAGGGTGGTGACCTGTGAAAGCCGTTGTCTCACCGCTTCCACAGCCTCCGTTGTGGGGACACATGTGAACAGGGAGGTGACATCGTAGGATACCATGGTCCCATCTGTATCCAATCTCAGTCCTCTCACCTTTTCCACAAAGTCCATGGAATTTTCTATATGATAGGGGTTGTTACCCACTAGCAGGGCCAAGATGGTTGCAACATGCTTGGCAATTTTCTAAGTGACAGAATTGATGCTGCTGACGATGGGTCTGAGTGGGGTTCCTTCTTTATGAATTTTGGGGACGCAATATATGCATGGTATAGCCTCCCCAGGGTACAGGCGAAAGTAGAGCAGGCGGTTTAAAGTTTCCTCCTTCTGTAGCTCCTGTAGGCAGTCCACAACCTTCTTTTTGTAGCTGCTGGTTGGGTCGCGCTTCAGGGTCTCATAGGTCGTGCTGTTGCTGAGTAGGGACATAACCTTGCTATGGTAATCCGTTGTGTTGAGGATTACCGTGCATCTTCCTTTGTCTGCTGGAAGGATGGTGATGTTTTGGTCCTTACTCAGCGTCGTCACTGCCTTCCGTTGGTTGGAAGGGGGACCTTCGCTTCAGAAAGGGCTGCTGTTACTTTTAGCCTTAGTCCCTCTGCTTCTGTTGCGGAAAGGTTATTCTTTTTGATTGCTGATTCCGTGGCGGTAATGAGGTCCACTACCGGTACATGCTGTGGGGTGATAGCGAAGTTCAATCCTTTGGTGAGGACATCCTTCTCTGGTTGGGTGAGTTCTCTGTCTGATAGATTCCTCACCCATCTGTCTTGTGCCTTTTCTGTAGATGTACTCAGTGGTTTCTGCCTCCAGCTGAGTTCTTCTGGTCTTGTGTGATAGAAGAGTTTCAGCTAGTTTTGTACACCTTTCAGCTAGGAAAGGTGTACAAAACTGGTGAGACAAGTGATGTTGTTTGATCTAGTGTCACTGAGCAAAAGACAGGAGACAGAGCTGGAGGTAGCAGAGATGAAGATGCTGAGGTTCTCTTTGGGAGTGACAAGGATGGATAAGATCAGGAATGAGTACATCAGAGGGACAGGACATGTTAGAGGTTTTGGAGATAAAGTCAGATAGGCCAGACTGAGATGGTTTGGACATGTCCAGAGGAGATAGTGAATATATTGGTAGAAGGATGCTGAGTTTTGAACTGCCAAGCAGGAGGCCTAGAGGAAGACCAAAGAGGAGGTTTATGGATGTAGCGAAAAAGGACATGAAGGTAGTTGGTGTGAGAGAAGAGGATGCAGAAAACAGGGTTAGATGGAGGCAACTGATTCGCTGTGGCGACCCCTGAACGGAAAAGCCGAAAGGAGAAGAAGAAGAGTAGAAACATTTACCAATCAAGTTCAAAATATTGTATACTTAGATTTATCTTTTTCAGACAATTAGGCCTGATTTTCATTTTGTCTGTTTTACAGCAGTCAGCAGAACATCAGAGGAATGAGGAATACTGTGGGTTCAATGAACTAAAAGACAGGTAATGTAATACAGCTTCAATGATTAGCTGATGTTTGCTTCAACTGTTAGTTGGCAGAATGTCTCGCAGCAAATATTGTGAAAAAATTAGCTATTTTGCAAGCACAAATGCAAGGTATTCACTGGTTTGCTTTTTGACTATTTGCTACTATATGATGATGCTATATTATTTTGTAAATGATGGAAACTCCTTATAAAAATGACGTTGGAGATATCATCTTGGACTTGTTAGCTAGTATTTATTTAAACACTAAATCATTCATATTTTTTATTGAGCATCACATTAATATAAACTGAAATTAATCATTTCAAAAGATGTTTCTGTATCCGTTCAGCGTTTCTATGTATTTCATACATTACACTTTTTTTGCCTTTTTTGGGGCAGATTTTCTCTCATTCCGTAAAAGCCACAGCTTAAAAAGTATGTGACTGTATGAATAAAATGTCATGAGGTCTCATCTGTCACCTCCCTCAGTTATCGAGTATTTCCTAACTAGTAAATCAAGTGGGTGTTGCACGCAATGAACCACAAGCGTATTTACAGTCTGTTGAAGTTCTTGCTTGTCAGTGTGTTCATTTTATGTTTATCGTCCTTTTCAGTAATCATGGTGCCATTTTTCATGTCTTATTAAGTGACATTAAAACAGAACAACTGACTAAAATGCGGAAAATAGATCACTATGTCTAACCTATTGACACTAAGAAGTTTCCACTTCTAGAATGGAAGACTTGATTGCAAGTCTTGGCCAGGAGATGGCAATGTTGACTGACAAACTGTGTTCCTCAAAAAATAACAGCGTCAGCTTAGGTATCAAGCTGGAGTTTCTCAAGTAAGAGTTCCTACTTCCTAAATAGTTTTGTGCATGTTTAACTTTTCAGATCATATAAACAGACACTTACTAAATGATTAGAAATTGTTGCATTTTGATTTTTAGGGGGATTTACATGTCAAAAAATTTCTCTAATTTATATGTCCAGTAAACTTGCAGAGAGACAGACGTTACATCATCAGTGTCAGGTCAGTGAACTTGTGTCAACCTTCTTCAGGCATAAAGATAAAGAAGAATGTAATTATGTTATGAGTAATTTTGCACTTGTACACACTGATACACTGGGGTTGGTAAAAGTTAATATTTATCCATGTCACTACATGTGTAGAACAATAAAACCAAAGTGGCGTAAAATTTAGATAAACACAATGGTCAACAAGTAGCCTTGTCAGGGTAATCTAAAATTCCAAACATCATTATGAATATGATGAATTCTTGACTTACTATTATAGCAGATATTTCCAAATTTGACTGAATATTCAAAGATCTCTTTTCATTTGATTGATTTGTGATTGATTTGTGATGCAGGTTGGCTGCCTGGAGCAGCAGCTCATTCAGGTTCAGTCCCAGCTGGTGGATGCCCGTAGAGAAAAGGAGAAATCTTCACAACAGGCAGCAGATTTTCACGCTCAGCTTGATCAATTTAAGGTTGGGCAAAATAAATAGTTGTGAATCCGGCATTTTGTCACTTGTCCTTCATATCGTACAGATGCATGTATTTATACAGATGCAGGTTCGCAAAAGGTCATTATTTGAAAATTTTGAAACTCGACTTTATACATGAAAACATATAAGAAGGTTATGTCTGTTGAGTACCAACATTTATCTTACATATGGTCTGTGTTTATGGTCTGTGATTGTTTTTCAGGAGCTGAGCTTAGTCCCTTAGTTCCAGTGAAGGGAATTCTAATTGCTTCTGCATAACCAAGACATTTTGGACAATTCCTTGCTCCCAACTTTGTGGGAACAGTTTGAAGCTAGCCGCTTCCTGTTCCAACATGACTGTGCACTAGTGCACAAAGCAAGGTCCATAAAGATATACAAGACAGAGTCTAGTGCGAATGAACTTGACTGGCCTGCACAGAGTCCTGACTGCAACCCAATAGAACACTTTGGGGATGAGAGTAGAGACTGAGAGTCGAGCCTTCCCATCCAACCTCAGTGTGAAATAGGAAATCCACAAACATGACAAAAAATAGCACAATCGAAACATCAAAAACATAATCTTTCAGTATTTTTCCCAAAGTATCTTCAGTTACTTTTCATTGGCAATATGAAATTGGATGTTTAACATCGAAGACTTCCATCTCAGGCTCCTAGGTTATTGTGTTTGGATTTATTGAGGGGCCTCTTGTTCAGGGTGGAGTAAAGTCAAGAGCTGGTGGTGTGTACTCTGCTGGGTGAAGAGCTGAAAGCACTGGCGTGAGGAATCAGACAGGGTTTTCTGACTCAGATGGAAGTGCTTGTTGCGGGATAGAGTTTGCTGCTTTAATTACTGAAATGATACAACCTTTCCTCACTACTGTGCATTACATTACCAGTAGGGGCATCTGCGTCATTGGGCAAAAAATTTGGTGACTTATCAGAAAAGTAAATCGCACATTTGGTCCTTGGCTTTTGTTCAATTTTCTTGACATTGTCAAAATGTTCTTTATCCTCCCAGAGTTGTGATAAACGGCAGCAGTGTGAGCTCAAAGAGGAGCTAAAGGCCCTGAGAGGAAGGCTGGAGGTGGCAGAAGAGCATCTCTACAGAGGTGTGGAGGAGAAAACCTCCCTACAAATTCTGTTGGAACAGAGGACCCAGGAGGGCAGAAAATTCAAAGAACTCCTAGAGGAAAAATGTCAGGAAGTCCAGCTGAGGCAGCAAAAAGCTCAGCAGGTATTTAAGTATAGGGTGTGTGTGTAAACCCTTCTAGAAGGGATCATACATGACATATTATGTTTAGATTAAATATAATGTTGTTACCTGTCTGTTTTCAAGGTTCATACAACTTCAAGCTCTTTTATTTTTCTAGCATCTTACCATGTTGGAAGAGGCTGAGAGGAGATGCCAGACCCTACATGCAGATGGAGAGACACTGAAGCATAAGCTGGATGACTGTGAGAAAGTGATAAATATTTTAAGGTCGCAGATGGAGAGCAGCACCCAGATGATGGAGCAGCATAGCCTCACCATTGACAAACTTCGCCAGGAGAACAGCCTCCTCAGCAACCAGCTAGACCAGCAAAAGATGGAGAATCAACAGCTCAGAGTCAGGAGGCTGAAAACTTATCTGAGTTATCATGAGAGCATTAAGGTAAATTGTTTGGACCCGGGCTCACTGTCCTCCCAATTGTCTTTTTTCCCCTTTCTGTGCCATTTGCTGATTAGGCGAATTTAGACCAACACAAGTCAGACCTGGTTGTTGTGGAGCATGAGAAGCAGCGGCTACAAGCCTCTGTGGCTGAACAAACTCAGCTTCTCAAAGAGGAAAGTCTAGAGAAGCAGCAGCTCACCATCCAGCTGGAGCTCCAGCGCATCGAGTTACTCAATCTCAAAAGTAGGTAGACCTTCTCTTTTTATGAATCAACTAATATTTAGCAGAATATATCAATTCATGGACAAACTCATCGTTGTGGAAATACAAGTGTATGGGTAGTTTTTATTTCAAATGTGGTCATGCCCACAGCTTCATGGCATTAGTTACAACCTTTCTTTATCAGCGCGGCATTAATTATTTTTTCAATTAACTCACCAACAGCTAACAAGGACAATCTCAATTTGAATACCCTACATACAGTATGGGGTCCATGGAGGGAATATCATCACAGCTCTCAGTACATACCACATAATGGTAAAAGTGTATGCATACTGAGTAATCCAAGTTGATATTTTAAAATCAGTCTGGAACTTATGTAAATAATGAAGCTTGTGTCTATTTTTTATATTCCCTGTTTGAGCAAGCAGCAAACTACTAAACTGTGCATTCACCAGTCATGTGCTGTGCTGTTCCTAGAAAGATTTCTGCTCTCACAGGCAAATGATCGTCTTGTCATGCTGTGTTTAAAAAGAGACATATGTTTGGTATGTTTTCATTGTCAACCTAGCCCTTTTGTTGTGTATGATTGAAAGTGTATTCCTCTCAGTGGATATAATGTATGTGTTTGTACGGGCCCGATTTCAGATGAGCACATGCAGCTGCAACAGCTCCACAGCTGTAAGAAGGAGGATCAGGAGGGTGTGGTGCTGCAGCTTCAGAGTCAGCTCAGGAATGTCCATGATGAGCTGGACCAGGTCAGGAGGACCCTGAGGACCTGGGAAGGAGCCGATGGACATGGTTTATTGAATTAAACTGAAACTTAATTGAAAGACCTCATGTACAAAGAAACATCAGAGGAGTCTCATTTAGTTTGTGATCAAGTGTCGGATACGTTTATTTATTGGAATCTTAATGAAATCTCGGAGTGAAGCCAATTTTCAAAAACCAGTTTATCAGTATGGTTCAGTGTAAGTTCAGCTACTAAATATTCTCCTCCTCCTGCTAAATTCCAGTGTGAGAGTTATTATTTGACATTATAATCAAGAACTTCTTTACATGAAATATGCAAGGTTTTGATTAACTCCCTGCCCTCTAACCCTTTCTGCATATCTGTCTTTGTGTGGTTTCCCTTCCCTTTCAGGCCTCCAAGCAGCCAGGAGCATGCAGGAGAAGATCACTGCCAGAAGAGAGCAGATCGACTGCTTACAGGGCAAAATCCAGCATTTAGAGGAGACGATGAACAAACTGTACCAGGTGAAAAGCTAAATGTGCCAGTGTCTGTGTAACCTGGTAGTTAAGACCTATTTGTTTTGACATTAAGTTTATGAAGTATGTGTACCATCTGTCACTCAAATCAGTGTTTGAATTGAATGTACCAGTAAACATACACTACCTAATTAAAAATTTTCAGAATTTATTTAATAAATTTTTGAATAAATATTTTATGGCTCTAAAATGTTCTGGGGTTTTTTCGACCTTATGTAAATCATAATGTTTCTCACATATAATTTAAAATTTCGCTCTTAAAATATTTTAAATGAAAGCTGTTTTTTGACTCGACGAGAACTGAAAACAGCAAGCAGTTACTTTTCATCACTGATATCACTTAGATCATTTTTATTAAACATTGAAGCAGAGTAGCTATCATTATATATTATTATTATATACTATCATTTTATTTAAGTAGACAATTTTTTGTTTAGGTTGTTTCAATTTGATCTATAAAGATGACCCTAACCAGCAAATATAGATTGAATTGATTTTCACACGTCAGCAGCATTTATTTTATTTCTTTGTCAACTTTCGTGTTCTGTCCAGGAGAAGCTCCATCAGAACCTACAGTACCAGCATCAGCTCGAGGAACTTGCTTTTGTTAGAGAGGAGAAGAGACAGCTTAGCAATGAGCTGGAGGCCCTCCACTCCAAAGATAAACAGCTGAGAGCCCGAATTGGCCAGCTGGATACGATCCTTCACAAGGTAACACTCAGTTGGCCGTTATTCCAGTCATCATATCACCACTACATTATATAGGCCATTCACAGTCAAGTCAAGAGTGAACAACACTTTCTGTAAAAGAATAAGGAACGAAGAAATAGAGCAATAGTCATAAATGAAATATATACTCTGTTTTGAAACAAAACAAGAACAAACAGCTATTGAAAATGTTCATGATCATCAACTGTCTCAAAGGTTTTGGGTTACCTTTCCCCAGTTAGCTCTCTGCAAAAAAATAAACATTTACATTTATATAGTCGGACAAAACAGAACCTTGTCAGTCCTGTTCTGCTGTTTGTGTTATTGTTTCATGTCTTACATACCTTCCTCAAGATGTCAGAGAGTTTTGCAGACTGTCAAGATTTCATCCAGCTGCAGGAGCAGGACTTTTACCGTATGAAACTCCGACATGCCCTGGATTTGAAGGTAGAGCTGAATTCACACATCTTATTTAAAACGAATGAGGCTTACTGACCTCGTAGACATCCCAGTTTGTCTATTTGTGTGAAAATATTATTTATTTAGCTGCTTTGTGCTAGGCACCATGGCTTCTTTATCTTTTTCAAATCTGATAGTAATGTCTAGACAAACTTTAACAACAACTTAACAACTCCTGATTTATAGCCTACATTATCTTCACTTCAGGAAATCCAAGGTCAAAATATGCACACAGTTTTGAACGTGCCTTTGCATGAACTAACCTTCGTGTCCCCATCTGCACTCATTGATCCACACTCCATCCAGCATACCTCCAACACCTGGAACATGGTACAGTCAGGAACTTCTTATCTTTTTTATCTTCTACAGTTGAAGCCCATCAAGGGCAGCTGTGAATGATAGTTTATTTTGCTGCACAGGCACAGTCCTTAAATAAAATACAGATGTCAATACATTTCTGTGGAAATGAGAGAAATGCTGAAGCTAGATCAATCCGACACTGACACAAAATTTCTTATAGTTATGTACTTGCTAATGAGAAAACCAACAAATTGATCTCTTTGGATTCTTCTATTTTCCTCGGATTGTCTGCTCATTTGCTAACCTATCAGATAAGCTACTTGAAATATGGACATCTCACCTTCCTTCTTTTTCACAGCAGTGTATTTATGTTGTCTTTTGCCCCTTTTCTTGAGCTGTTAAAGCCAAAGAGGCAGCAGGAGAGCCCCACCCGAGAGCTCAAGTCTCTGGTCAAAGAGTTGCAAGCGGTGATTTCAGAGAATGGGCACAGACCACAGTTGGACAACAACGCCACAATCAGCAGCTTCCACAGAAGGAGGTCCGCTCCGGAGAACATTCACAGAACCAAACTGTACGTCTGGCTGCGTTCCCACACACTAGAAGGATTAGTTTTGCTCTTAGGTTAGCTTCAGTCACATCTGTGAAAACCATGACTCTAAATGAGCGAGAAGTCATTGGAGTGGGGAGGGTGGTGTCCATACTTGAGTGCTTTCATTAAGTGCCCCGAACTGCTTTTCTTAAATCTATTAATGATTTTGACTTGTGTAATTCAAAAATGTGTTAAGCCCCTCCTTTGTTAAGCATTGTTTGTATACACTGGACAGAAGTAAAATATGGGATGTTATTCATAAACACTTACTGTGGTTAGGAATTGAAGGTCTGGACTTGATGTAAGTGACTTTCTTACTGGTTTCTCAGGTACAGATCCATATCTGTCGAAGTCCATGGTGACACATGCCAAATTGTGTATTTGACTATACCTTGGAAGCTCACCATTTAGTCCTCCAGATAATACTTAGTACCTCTTTCTTGAACTTGGTTTCACCAAAAGTTTTGATCCATTGCTGTTTCTGACAAAACAATCATTGTTCTGGCATTATGTGCAGGGAAATCACACGACAGGCGTCTTATTTTAATTTCATTTGGGATTTATGGATCACTAGTTTGGTTACAAATAGGATTCTTAGAATTTGTGATTTGTTCAGCATATTTTAGGAATTGACAGAAATTATCTTCCAACTATGGTCAAATATAAATGCTTCTGCTTCTGTTCAAAAATTAAAAACTTGAAAATTCATATATGATTTGTGTTGCCTCTGAGGTTGTTTTACATCTCAAATTTACTTCTTATTTTTTATATCTTAGGTATATTTGAAGATTATGTCATTGTTTTTTTTATCCACATCAGCATAAATAATTTTTTTCTTTGGTGCACAGCAAAGCATGTCCTTGAAAACAATTCATAAATAAGGGCCTGTGGATTCATGAAATGTGATATGATCATTTTCATACTTTGCTACTTACAGGACTGCTGACATGGATGAAGAAGTACAAGCTGTCTCCAAATTTAGAAGGAAAATCTACAACAGGTAGGGAGCATGCCCTAACATGACCATGTGAGTGTCTTTAAGAGCTTGATTTGTGAAAGACTTGCCTTGAGGCTAATAGATAATCACACCTTGTACCCAAGTGATTTATTACCGTGCAATATTCGGGTGCGGTAAAAGCCTACAGGACATGTAATTTGACGCTTTTCATGTCTTTCTATGCATAAACTTTGTACAGTGAATTGCCTTTTCCAAAGACATCTGAGCTGAGGGGGGAAATAATCGACACATCCCTCAGTGAGCGTAAGTCTTCATTACTGCTCATTTACACTTCACAACATAAGATTGCCCTTTGTCACACCTAGTCAATCAAGGAGAAAATCTATTATTTCAAAAACTGCTTTGTTCATTTGAATTTTTAAGCTTTTTTTTGTTTCAGATGTTGTTGTTTTTTAACTAAGCAATTGGTAAAAAAGGCACACATTATTTGGTTACATAAATAATTGTTTTCAACTTTCCTCAAGATTGACTGATTAGTCGATTAGTCTCAGTCAGTAGAGCATGAGACTCTTGATTAAATTCCACAAAACATTAATTATTAAATAGAATTCTCAAACATAGATGTGACTTCTCCAGGTCCAGTTATATCGAGTGCAGTCCTGGCAGGGAGGTACATTTCTGCCACACAGCTGCTGTCACCAGGGCGCAGGTCTCCTGTCCACTCTCTCCTGACCTCTGACCCAAACAGCCAAAAGTGATCAATACGACATCACAGACAGAGGGTGGCTCCTCTTATCAGTAAGTAGTTAATATTGTACATTATATACACATTGTACAGAGAGTACAGTGATTAGAAGAGATCTCAGTGAGTGACTCAGAACCATCTCCTCACACTGACCGACCTGTTGGTGGGCTTTTCTTCAAGACGCTATTTCAGCTTTACATGACAGCATCATGCTGCACTGTATATCCACTGAGGGGCAATGGTGAACAACATAAACCAATATGTAAAATGTAGTTGATCAATAAATGATAAGAATGTTCTCTCAGAAATTAAGGTACTTTAACTGGACGTCACAGCTTAGAGTCAAGGAGATGTGATGGGCCAACTGAAGTCCAATGAAGCAATAGGATTTCCCTTTTACAGTTGTCTTTCAATACATTTCAAAACTGTATTTCACCAAGACAAAAAAGTCCCTTGGGTGTAACTTTTGGTCTTGTTCTCCAGAATTATTTAATTTCTGTTTTTTGTCTTTCAGAAAGGTCCCTTTTTTATTTCGAAAGCCTCCATGGATGAAGTTGTCAAAGACCTGGTTTATGAAATCACAAATCTTGTACTTTCAGATTTTATCATTTAAATAAATTTTTAATCTTGGCTGAGTTTGAGGTATTTGTGCTTTGTCTTTTTTTCTCACATGTTCATAGTATGCAGGCCTTTTGAAACTGTTGCAGTTTACCGTTGCCAGTCATAGTCATTTGTTTACTACATAACTCCTTGCAGCTAAAGTTACATACATCTGTTTCAGCTCCTCATTCTGTTAACAAGACAACTGCTGTTGCAGGTCATGAATTGTCATGAGATTTTTTGTCAGATGACAGTCGTTAACATGCCACAAGTCCAGGGCCTTCCTCTTGAATTTTGTAATCAGTTTAGTTAATAGTTGGGTCAAGTATTCTCACTTTATTTGGCTCAGAGGCTTTTTTTGACAAAACTACTTTATCTGGTTATTACTGCAGCAGTTCTTCATTCTCGACCTGATAAACTTTAGTTGACCTATCTTGTTTGTTATCGCAGATTCAATGAAATGTAAGTCCTTGTTCTTCAAATGTAGAACATACTGTATGTTCAATTTATCACCGTTTTAATATTTGGGGAATTTGTTTGTAAATGGTGTTTAACATTTTTACCTCTTAAGTTTCTTTAATGCCTCCTAACACTGCTTTGTCTTATTCCAGAACCAGACTACTTTAAAAGGTTAGCAGTTGCTTTTTATCAGCGGTCTCTGATTCCCTTTCACTCAAACTGTCCTGCTTTTCTTGATACCATTTCCATTCATTTGATCATGAAGTGATTGACTTGTAGCATTACTACAGGCAAGATATACAGTGTATTATTGTACTTCATTTTTGCAGGTATGGTATATCAAAGTACAGTAAAATACTGGATAAAATACTGGACAGTAATATTATTTCACATTATTACATTCGCTGCTTCCTCCCTTGACTTAGTACAGTTTCAATTCCTCGTCCACATGAACTGCTATATGTTAAGGAAATGTAGAGCTGCTGTTAAGTCACATGTCAAGTTCTAAAAGCACCTTTAAAATCAGAACTATGTATACTGTTGGGACATTGCCATAGGATGACTGAGCATTTGCTCCTAAGCACCCACTTCTGCAGATCTGCCTATTGGATCATCTGCTTTGACAAGCAAGCATCCTCTTCAGAGAAGTTGACTGCCATGGAAAATATGAGCAATTACCTATCTAGATTCAAGCAGGCAGCTAACAGGGAATCTATTTTTTCTAATTTTTGTCATATTTGATCTGCAACCTGTACATTGTTGTGGATTTAGGAAAAGATAGAAGTTGACAAATTTTATAAGTTTCAGGTTTTTATCTGGTTTGTGATGCTCGTGCAATGAATATAAACAGAACACCTGGATACCTGAAACAACAATGGCCTATGTCGTAATGTCAATTATTGTTACCATTGAGAACCACACTGAGCTCCTTAAACTGATCACCTGCTTATCACAGGGCTAAAAATAGGATGTAAAACTGAGAAAGGAGCTAAATCTTAGCTTGTTTGACTTGGGGAAACCTTCTTCTTTTCCTTTCGGCTTTTCCCTTCAGGGGTCGCCACAGCGAATCAGTTGCCTCCATCTAGCCCTGTCCTTTGAATCCTCTTCTCTCACACCAACTACCTTCATGTCTTCCCTCATTACATCCATAAACCTCCTCTTTGGTCTTCCTCTAGGCCTCCTGCCTGGCAGTTCAAAACTCAGCATCCTTCTACCAATATATTCACTATCTCTCCTCTTGACATGTCCAAACCCTCTCAGTCTGGCCTCTCTGCCTTTATCTCCAAAACCTCTAACATGTGCTGTCCCTCTGATGTACTCATTCCTGATCCTATCCTTCCTGGTCACTCCCAGAGAGAACCTCAGCATCTTCATCTCTGCTACCTCCAGCTCTGTCTCCTGTCTTTTCCTCAGTGACACTGTCTCTAGACCAAACAACATCGCTGGTCTCACCACAGTTTTGTACACCTTTCCTTTCATTTTAGCTGAAACTCTTCTATCACACATCACACCTGACACTTTCCTCCACCCATTCCATCCCGCCTGTACACGCTTCTTCACCTCTTTTCCACACTCTCCATTGCTCTGGACTGTTGACCCTAAGTACTTAAAATCCTCCACCTTCTTGATCTCTTCTCCCTGTAACCTCACTCTTCCACTTGGGTCCCTCTCATTCACACACATGTACTCTGTCTTACTGCGGCTAACCTTCATTCCTCTCCTTTCCAGGACAAACCTCCACCTCTCTAGCTTCTCCTCCACCTGTTCTCTGCTCTCACTACAGATCACAATGTCATCTGCAAACATCATAGTCCATGGAGATTCCTGTCTAACCTCGTCTGTCAGCCTGTCCATCACCATAGCGAAAAAGAAGGGGCTCAGAGCTGATCCCTGATGCAGTCCCACCTCCACCTTGAACTCCTCTGTCACACCTACAGCACACCTCACCACTGTCTTACAGTCCTCATACATGTGCTGCACCGCTCTAACATACTTCTCTGCCACTCCAGACTTCCTCATACAATACCACAGTTCCTCTCTGGGCACCCTGTCATAAGCTTTCTCCATATCTACAAAAACACAATGCAGCTCCCTCTGGCCTTCTCTGTACTTCTCTATCAACATCCTCAAAGCATATACTGCATCTGTAGTACTCTTTTTCGGCATGAAACCATACTGCTGCTCACAAATGCTCACTTCTGCCCTTAGTCTAGCTTCCACTACTCTCTCCCATAACTTCATTGTATGGCTCATCAGATTTATTCCTCTGTAGTTGCCACAACTCTGCACATCTCCCTTGTTCTTAATGACTTGGGGAAACCTGATCATATGAAAATGAACTACATTATATTGTACATTGAATTAATGACAGGACAAAGCACCTCACAAGACTTTGGTATCAGCGATTTCTTTGCCTGTCCTTCACGGGAGATAAATCCTATTGAAGGCCTGATCATAATTATGGATATGATATCTCTTCATGCTTGGTTTATGTTGTTGGGGTCAGATAGATGGACAGCACTGGGTAATATGTTTTTGTGCTGTGACTAAGATAAAATTTAAAATGTTTTCCTCCATGAAAAAAACTAAATTGCTTTTTATAATAGACCCCTAAAGGATTATTCATGATGAATTTTTTTCTTTAATTATTTTTTGATAGCATCAAACATCAGTGTCACTGAGTCTTTTAGTAGTAATACTGGGTGTAGCAATAAGTAGTCCTCTCCATTTCCACCAGATTAAAGACACAGTCTGCAATTAAAAACTATTTTCTCTAGTTTAACATTATAAAGCTAACAAAAGTAATGCTGGTTGAAGGTCTATCATGTTGACTACAATGTAACTAGTGGATATGAAATTCTAAATTGTTGTGGAAGTTTTAAATGAGCTCCAGCCTTAACTGGTATACAGTTACACAATAACCTAAAGGAGTGTGAATTTATTTACTCAAACATAAAGCAGTTTACATAAAAGATGCTAAATTTCACCGGTAGTTTTTTCTAATCAGTTCTATTTAGGAAAAAAAGTACAAACTTCAATGGTATCTCACTTACAGTTTTGACAATGCTGATACTTTTTTGGAGAATTTCACTGAATTTTGTGAGAAATGAGAAGATATTAAATTTATGTTATATATACAAATTATAAACAATCTTTAAAGCCTTTTTTTTCAAAACTGTTACATGTGTTGTTAAACTAATATACTGCATACATTTATGTCAGACATGTGTCTTAATTTTAAATCAGCATTATTCTGATTCATTTTAGGCATGCATGACTATATAAATATCCAAGAAACTTGGCCAACAATGTTTTGGAGTGCCAATATTTAAGATGAAAGAACTTTTGGGATCCTTTACTGACAGGACTATAAATATCACACCAAAAATATTTAAGCAGACAAGCATGCTAAATGACATTTATCAGTGAATAAGCATCAGAAATAAAATTAATTGTATTTCTGTCTGACTTAAGTTGTACAAGTTTTTATGTTGTTGTGTTTTTTTACCTATACAGTACTGATGCTTTCAGGTGTACATATTATTTTTAATTTTATACTGTTTATATTTTAGTTATAGTTTAGTATATGAGTCCTGTTAGCGCTGCATGTGTCTGTTAGTGTGGTGTATGTCTTGTGGTATGTCCTGTGATGTCAGTGTTTGTTTTTGTCCTGGTGTTATCCAGTATATTATGTAATGCCTGAGTAGTGGATATGTACAATTTCCTCCGGGATTAATAAAGTATCTATCTATCTATCTATCTATCTATCTATCTATCTATCTATCTATCTATCTATCTATCTATCTATCTATCTATCTATCTATCTATCTATCTATCTATCTATCTATTATGCTACTGTTCTAGTTGATTATTTTATATATGCTGCTGTTGGTAGTTTAATGTATTTTGTGCAAAAAACACAGGAGGTATTGCGATAATGTTTTTATATAAAATCCCATTCATAAACATAGCCACTTACAAAAGTTGTCAGATATTTAAGACGACTAGCAGTAAATTATTTCCTAATGAAATTGTAATTAATTGAAACGCAAAACAATGTAAAATGAGAATTCTCAAATTCAAGCACCTAATGTTGACCTGAGTAAAATTTGCCTATACGTTCTCGGTTCCATTCCACCATTGGTAATATTTGGTTACCTCAGTGCATTTATAGCCTGTTTAACTATGTGACAGCTGTTGTGTGGTTTGAGTGGTGGTTGCTACAGTAAAGAATTAAACAGAAGTAACCCAGAAGGTGATGATATAGTGTGGCTTTGTAGTTTACAACACAACTCTAGATGATTGTGTCATCTGACGGAACGGCAACAATTGAAACCCTTCTTTGCAGACCCTCCTATTTGAGTATCTGGGCACTAGGGGGCTGTCCCTGTTGTACTATTAACTGAACCACAGAACATGTAATACTATACTCATTGTCAATGCTGCTGATTAAAATATATTACATTAAAAGACTAATATACTTCTTAAATACAACTTAATTGGAAAATGTATTTGTTTGAGTATTTACAGTACGATATACTGAAAACCCTTTGCTCAGACTTTAACTTTGAAAATTCATTAGCATCTTCATCCAGATGTGCTAAATGTGATCATGTGTTATATTGTTATATGTCACCAGCGGGAACGCATGGAAATTCTCCAATAAAACAATAATATCACACTTCATACCAAACATATGAAAAGAATAAATAGCTATCTTGTTCTATGGAGCTAACGCTACACTGCTAATGTAGAGAGCTCCAACCAACTGATATAGCCAACTGATGCTAGCCGAGCTTTTGCTGCAACACAATGTGAGACACGGTGATGTCATGTATGCTAGTGCATGTTCCTTCTAGATTACTTTACTACCCTAACAGTGATTTCTTCATTTTATTAGAACAATAAAAGTTGAAGTTTTTGATGATGTAACTTTCAGAGTTGGAAACATCCTGTTGCGAGCATTGGACACCAGGAACCAAAACCAGCAGGACGTCCATTACGGTGCCGACGCCATCCTGACCTCTGTTGAGTCTGTAATCTGGTGGAGAGACTTTTCAAAATCATCTGTCCAGAATGGGATCACAGTAGGGATTCAGCTCGTCTTCATCGGAGGAGCACTGATAAACTCAACAGTCTGCAGCAGAAACAACTGGGCAGTCTGATAATGTTTCCTTGTTTACGCCATCGATTGGTTGTCGATTCCGTACATGAGCAAGGCTGGAAGGAAACTTAATAAACGTGCAAAGTGAAGCTTTGATTTAATCTTTTTCAGTTGAGTTTTGCCCATTTTTTTGACGATGGTACAACAGCATTTAGAAAAGTTTTCACACCCTGCTGTTCGCAAACGGACCGACGTCACAAATATAAGCGTTTCCTTTTTGGCCGAAGCAGTCATTGTGTAAACAGACATACTTTTTGTATATCCCACATTCATTGACTCTGGCTAAGTATTTATATATATATATATATATATATATATATATATATATATATATATATATATATATATATTTTTTTTTTGGATGCAATCCTTTCCTCTCAGTCAGAGTTTCAGAATTTGTTGCTGTTTTCTGTGTCGTTCCTGCTGTTTGGGCTCTCCACTAAAAAACATGAAAATTGTTATGACACTGGTACAGTTATGATACTGTAAAATTATGTCAACTGGGAAGTCCAGTTAACATAATTATAGTTATATGTATAGTTATTTCTTCTCCTAACACAGCAGATGCCTTACGCCATATTGCTCACGTGATTCTTCCTGGGAGATGCGCCGTGATTGGTTGGGCGCCGTGATTGGCTGGCAGCTTTATTGACAGGTAGTGGGTGGAGTTGGTGACAGCATGAGACTTTCAAGTGAGCTTTTTCATATACACAGGTGGGGCAATGTTCTAACAGGTTTTCATATTGGTTGAAGTGGAACTACTATTTTATGAACTTCTATGTACTCAGGCCTATTCTGAGATATTGTAAGAGCCAAAATATTAAGTAAGATTAAATAAAATCATTTATTTTCTTTTTTAATTTTCATTAACAAACTTTGTGGAGTCAATGTAATGAAGTAAAACAAAATATTTTTCAAATTTAAATCTATCACAATAACATGGAAAATAATGTAAATATATGTAACTCCAATTTAAACTTGGACAGTGTCTTAAGTAAATGTACTTTCCAGTACTTATTTTCCACTATAACATCATAATATTTTCCTATGTTACGAGAATGATTTTATATTTCTTATAAAGTGCTCTCTTACTGTGATGTCTGAAACTGTTTTAGAGGGTTTAATGACCTTTTCTCTGACTTGTTTGCTTGTTCTCTGAGATTAATCACGTCATTCCCTTGAGGGCTGATGAATTAATTAATTAGCCTTGGTTTATGTCCCTGGACTCTCCTGGTGTTCCAACACCAGGGAAAACACCAGTAGGACAGGGAGATTGCTGTTTCCCTTCATTCAGCACTGATGATCTCTATCTGTTCACAGCCACAAACTAACTTAGTAACCAGTTTCTATAAAGTCAGTGAACTGTCTAATGCACTTGCAGTTTGTTTGCCAGCAGTGTATTTAGTTTGATTGTACCCATGAAGCAGTTACACTTGAATGCACATTTGAGATTTGAATATCTTAGACACCTTTTTAATTGTCATAATTGTCAGTACTGTATTACATTTTATAAAATTACCTTAACAGTATATATTGCTGATTTGTAAAAGCAGATGTAAATATTTACTTCATATGATGTTCTAGATACTAATTGTTGATCTTCTTGTCTTTTACAAACCAAGAAATTCCAATACTGTAGTCATGCTGCATTAAAATAATTTGATCCATATTTTGATTTCAGTAAAATAACAGCGTCCAGTGTTTGGAGCTTGTGTACTGTTTAATGGTTTGTTTATCACTCCAGTTGTCTTGAGCCTCTTCCTCTTGCCTATAGTTTTCTCGTGCTGTCACGGGACTGCTCTGGTGCTCATGATGCAGCAGCGCCAATAGGGTTCTATGAATGGAGGATGTTGTTACGATCATGTTACCTCATTGTGGTGCCAGTTCACAGAGGAATTTTAAATTTGGAACTGGAGATTGGACTTTCCTCACATGACTGAGTCTCCCAACAAAGTTTTTACCAGCTTTCTCCCACATACCAAAGTCGTGGCATTCCGTGAACTGTGAGGGCCAAAAGTCAGGCGATTATGCATTTCAGTCTCCCTTTGAGTGAGCTGAGGACCTGAAATAGTTATTTCTTAAAACTTTGTTGTACCAAAACTAGTACTCCTGGAATAACTTTATTTGTTCATGTTTGGACCTACCTACCGTGCATTTCATTTTTATTAAAACAGCATTAAGGTAAATCAGGAAACTCAATAATCTAACTTCAAATTTAGCACAAAACTTGAGATACAATACAAGTTTTATTTTTGGACGTGGTCTCATTTTCTCATCCATCTTCTTGACTGCAGCAAGGAAATGCTTGAAACTTGTGTGTATACTCCTCACTTTTCTTTCCCCTTCAAGAGGATTTCCTTCTCAAGCATCCTGGTGTATAAATATTGAAATAGGACACCTATGTAATTGGCCATTGTCTACAAGCTCCTTTCTAAATGGTTGGACTTACATAGCCTGACTTGATGGTCCCACCCCTTTCCAAGAGTAAATTCCAGGAGGTGGATAAGGCAATGGACTGGATGATGTGAATTGATACAGTTTGTATTGTAATAATTTCAATTGCATATTTCAGCGCTGTATTTTTCTTCATCTGGAATGGTTAACTGTAAAGGGTTGTAATTTTTTAAAATATTTTTTAATGACATTTATTCTTTTATTTGTTTATTTGCTCCACACATTCACAATAAAGTTAGGAAACAAAACACAACAGGACAGCATTAATTTTCCTCCAGAGACTTTCTAATTCTCATCAACAAGATGAGTACAATTCGGGGAAATGGTGTAATACACAAGAAATGGCTTTGTTTATGGTAAAACCCGAGAGTTTAGGAGTATGCAGGCTTTGCAGGAAAAAGAAGTTCACTGCCATTTTTAACAGTCTTTATAACCTCTAAGACATTGAGCAACTAGAGAAAACAATACAACAGAGGATGTACAACATGCTCTCTGTACACAACTTTTGAGTCAAGGTTTTCACTCCCTTTGGCAGGCCATGTTTTTGTTTTTCATCGTTCTGTGTAGGATTTTCCTCCAGTTGTGGAAGTTGCCTCCCTTATCTGAGTATTTATTTTAAGTTGACCTGCATTTCTATGTTTAAATAAAGATAAAGAACAAAAATTCATCTGACAATCAAATTTGTTCCACACAGCCAAAAGGCTATACGGTTCAAAATTATTTAAAAAAAAAAAAAACATTCTCAGCCCAGCAAACTTTTTGGGGTGTACCCCATCCCTCACATAGTTCTCCAGCGTAACCCTTGATCTCTGGGTTGGATAACGGGCTGTACACAAGATGATTACGGTCCACTCGTCTACAAGAAATGGATGGATGAATAAACATTCTCACGTTTTAGAATATTAAGAGAATATTTGATATTTGATTTGATACCCCCTCATTTTTTATTTTATATTTAGCTGCTGCCAAATGAAATGCAACCTCCTAATTTCTTAATTCAGAAATGATATGTTTTAAAATGTCTATTCTCCATTATTTATTCTGCTATTATTTCCCGCTTTTAGCTAGCCTCTCTCAGACAGCATGATTTGCAGTTTTCACACTATGACAATGATGGGAACTATAGTTACAGTATACACTGACTATTTCAGACTATGTACAAGGCATACATTGTTGTATACAGTACTTGTCCTTACAAGCTAGTGGACAACAGGGTTAAGCAGGGTCATTCAAAATATTTAAATCACACACATCCCCACCCCCAAACAGTTTCCATATTTTAAATATGCACTTCTTTGGAGGCTGGTATTATTTTCCTTCTACTGTTATGTTGTGTGAAAGTGCTTCTTTCCAGAATTCCTAAATTAACACAATATTTTTTGGACGTCACTGGATGTAGGAACAAGGAGTCTCCTGTTACACACATTGGCTGAATGGTGGGAAAGGAACCACACCTATGTGGACAAAGGATTGCTATGGTCAGTCCATCACTTAAGTGCTTTTGAATAAATAAACAAAAGAGTCTCACCATGAGAATTCACAAGCAGTACATGCCATGACAGTGCAGAGTACTTAAGTGAATGTATTCATGCTCCATATATATAATACAAATAAAAATACCCCTAAACACCTTCATTTCAATATGCTTCATGTCATATCATATGAAAAGACCTGTTGTAATTTGTGGCACCTTATCTGAGTGTGGGGACCTTTCAAGAGGTTGCACGTTGCTCTTATGTGGGGCAGAGAAAATAAGAGTTCTGTTCCGCTGCAGATTTTTGTATTTTTTCATATTCATTGCATTTTGTGAATTGTATAGTGATTGATAATTTTGTCTCAAAGCTCATAGTCAAGTCTCAATTCAAATTTAGCTAAAATGTTCCTAATATTTGCAAAGGAACATGCAAAGTAATGAACAGTAGTTCTTAAAATATGAACAGTTTTGCGCATGGTGAAGAACATTGCATTCACCTCTCGTACGAGCAGACTCTTCAGTTAAAATATTAAATCAAACACCTCATTTTTGTCCAGCTTTATCTACATGTTTATTATTTTAAGTGGCATTCCAATTTTTCCACTTTTGCCAAGATTAAAATATGTGAAACATGACAAGAGACACATTACCTTTCTACGAAACGTCATCAAATGCTGAAAATCCAAGGTTTCAACTTAAATATGTGTATATTATAAGATTAAGGTACTAGTAGTTGGCAGATAAATGATGAACTGGAAAGTCTAACATTTATATCTGAATTGGTGGACTGGAAATAGACAGTAGAAATACTCACATAATGTAAAATTATCCTAAACTATAATCAGACAATAATTAAGCGACTGCTACATACTTATTAAACCACAGGACACTGAAATCAAACTCTCAGCTTTTCTTCTGGCCACACCTTTTGGAATTCTCATATAATCCAACATTTCTTTGTCTGCTACAACACAGTGAGTTCTTTTGGTCACTGTGATCCTCTCCAAGGAGAACAAGTAATAGATTGTCCCAGAAATAAATTCAGGGTAGTGTATTCTTTGCATAATACTTAATGACTTAGTTTGCATTAATCACTTCCAGTGAAAAGGTCTGCCACTCCTCACTAGATTCCACTCCCACAGCCATGCTTGGGTATCGGTCTCTGGCCTCACAAAGAGTGTCTGAGCCTTGAAAGTACAGTGACTTAATGTTCGGTACCAGGCTGCAGTCTGGTGCAGTGCCTGTGGGGTGAAGAACACCATTTACCCTGGTGTGTGATATTTACATAAAGAGTTAATGTTGTTTCTCTTATGTTGATACAAGTTGGGATCTGCAGATAAGGAGTACACATGATGGAATGTTACTAGTAGACTATGTGGTTGTTTCTTATATATTTCTCCACTCTGCAGAAAGTGGATGGTTGGTTTAGGGTAGAGCTGATGAACAAAAGCAGCTTTGATTAGTAAATTATTACTTTGCGGCTTTGAGATTGTCTAGTTTAATCAGAGGGTGGAAAAGCTTTTCTATAATGAAGCTAGCCAAAATAAAATAAACTGCAACATTTGAAGCTGATGTTGATCATGATACTGTGATTAACAGTTCATTTATTGCCTGTATGAAATATGGTACATTACAAAACTAAAAAGATTAACATCAGCCACGGCTGTATCAACACAATTTAAGCCAGCTAAATATTAGCTGTCTTTATGGGTATGAGAACACCAGTTTAAAACACCAATGTTCTTAGAAGCCCTGTGGAACTGTTAACATAACCAGGGCGTTAGCTATGTTTATTGGTACAATGCAACAAATACAAATAAAAAATTAATTGATATGTGAGTCTGAAAGATATGAATGATTGTTTGAACACCTTGTTTGAACACCATTCTTATTCCCCATATAAATGGATTTACATTTGATTCCTAAAAGGTCCACATTGGATCCACCCATCTCACTTCAAACAGTTCTTCAGTTGCGACCATGTCTGCAGTCAAACTGCACTCCAACACCAACTCGGAATCACCAAGTGAAGGTTTGTGAGGGGAAGTTTTGGTTAATGCAAAAAAAAACAAAAAAAGTAAAATGTGTGGCATTAAAATTGTACTACAAAAGCCTTTTAATTAAAAAGAAAAAAAGAACAAATAAGTTGTGATTCTCTTTTAATTACAGTACTGGGTGAGAATGATGACCCTAAATTACCCAAATCACATGCATTAGTACGTAACTAATGTATGTTACGTACTAATGCATGTCATTTTGCACAGCTGATGGTACAGAATCTATCAAGCATTCACAAAATACTTTGTTTTCCAAAGGCATGAAGGAACTTTTGTATCCAAATAAATGTACTCACTGTTTAGCCTCATGTGCACTGTAGCCATGCCATCAAAGTGAAAACAGAAATTGGTGCAAGTTGTTGTTAGAACACAATGAAGGATTTGTGGGGACACTGGTTTGAAAAACTTGACCAAAATGATTTGGCCTGTGGAAAATTGTCCTTGTTGTGATAAAGATGAATGCTTGTCTTATTCCCAACATGAATCCTTTCAATGGAGCTGTGCACAGAAATATTCACATAAAAAACAATCTCTAGTCATCAAATAGCTTTGTGTGAGCCTTCAAAGCTGGCTGTCTGAGTGTCCAACAACAAAAAAACAAAAAGTCAGTGTCGCTCTGCTGACCAAACATAAAAAGAAACCATTACAAAGGTTGAACTGTTTTACCCCTCTTCAACCTCCCGCTCTTTCTTTTGGCAGGAACAATGTTGCTGTATTATTTGAGTGTTGTCCTTCCCCCCTGATGATTTTCTTTAGCATTTTTTACTTCTCTTGTTTGAACAGATGCCGCCCCCCTCCTGCAGCCCCATCCTCTGGGATTGCCATTAGGCTTAGTACAATGAAGTAACACCCAATTACATTAATGTGAAGAGTCCAGCCCAGCCAGTTCCTTCCAGTAAGCAACATCAAACAACATGATGTATATCACTTCCTGAGGAAAATTTGTAGTCTTTTGTCCCACTTTATTTATGAATGGATTATGAAAGAGGTGGCTGCATGACCGCGCTCACCTCTTGGTCAATCCATTACTGCACATGAAGCATTTTAGAGCAGAATGAACCCAAACATGTCAGCCTCCAAAGACTTCAATCAAAACGTTGGCTACTTCTGGAAATGACTGATTGAGCTAGTTAGGGAGTGTAGACCTTTATTTGGTTTTGTCTTCTTCTTGAGTGACCTGGTCTCTTGAACAGCATCTTGTCCTCTAGAATTATGGGTAAAGGCCTGTTCTTGAGATAAACAGCTTGTCTTTTCTGTAAATAGGGAGATTACACACAATTCCCACTGTTTGATTTCAGTGTCCTTTGCCAACCGAATGCCTCTAAAAGAGACAGAATCCAAATGTCACCCTTGACGTTTTGTGACATTAATGGATGACTATATTTCAACCAACACCTGGTAACACATTCATGAACTTGACGTTTGTTGTTAAGGATTGATGCAATTTCAATGTGTGAAACATCAACTTCTTGACTGTATTGGTTGATGTTTCAGTTCATTTTTCATTGTTTTAAGTGGCTTCAAAGGCTTGTCAAGGCCAACATTTTCACACTATCATATATACATTTCTAACTTCATTAAATCTTAATTGCATTTCATAGCTTTGTCATTTTCCAGAATTTTCCCCATTTCACATGACCAAATCTGTGTGATCAATACCCAAATGCAGCATAGCACAGGTTTGCTTCTTACATAACAAGAGGAATTTCATGTAATGCAGTTACAAAGTTAATGTCGTTGCTGTTTATCCCTCGGTGTGTTGCATCAAGAATCACATCATCTCTGTCACCTGAGAAAAGTTATGAATTATATTATAGATATCATGCCAACAAATTCACCCTCAACAAGTAGATGTCTTGGCTGTAATATTCTTTCTACTTAATTTAACTAAAACGTGACCAGGTAACCCCGCTCTAACCTGAGCTGTGTTTTTTTTTTCATTTATTTCACAAGACTGATCCATGTTATTGAATAATTGTTTTCATAGAATTACTTGATCAGCATGAATCCAGTGGAAAAAATATCTTTATGACTAAAAGATCCATTGCAGTACAGGAACTGTCAAACACAACGTCCTCCTGTCTTCTATTTTCATAATTGTCCTTTATGTAGAGGACTTTCTACACTCCGTAGTTTGTATATTCATCGATATTTACTTTATATCGTCCACTTTTATTCTTTTAATTCCACAAAATTACACTTGGTACAAGAACCTGCAGCAGCCCTTCAACATCCACGCTCTGCCTCGTGAAGAGCATCACGCCATTCCTCCTTTAATAAGGCCCCGCCCAGAAATCAGTCGATCAAATTCATAGTCGTACTCAACGGCGTCTGACCAATCATCGCGCTAGGGGGTGGTCTCGAGATGGTGGTCCGTGATGGCAGTAGCCAATGAGCGTTCGAGTTGGTCGAACAAAGGCTTTCGCGTCAACGATCGTTGGTCGCTTGAATGGCGCATTATTCATGTCCAGCTGCTCTTATTTAAGGTGACGCGATAAGGCGAGATACCGGCATCCTTATAAAGAGGACAGAATTCCGCCGCACTGGCATTTGCTGTTCTCATGGCGACAGACGCATGATGTGTTAGCATTGTTGTTACAGTGACACGAATAATATCCCCTCACATGAGCATCAGAACAGCCCCATAAACTCATTCAAGGGGGGGGGGGACACTCCACGAGCGCGTCACGTATGAGACCACGCTGCTGCTCCAGCGGCTCCACTCACGGTTCTCACCTTTCTGATTCTTTTATCACAAACCAATACATGCAAGTGGCTTCAAATGTGATCAGAACTAAACTAGTAGCGTTATAGCTACACCTCAACCACTAATAGAAAATGACAAAAAAAAAGATGCGTGTAAAGGTTCCCAAAATTAAAACGTTAAAACAAAAACGTGTCCTATTCTAATCCTATAATGTTTGCAAGAAAAGGCCATGTCTTGTCTTTTTGATGAACTTCTACACACGCACCGCCCCTGCATCCTCCCCAGGAGGACGCTTTTCGCCTGACCGAGTCCATTAATGCGTAAAGGGAGGGGAGGGGGTGTCAGCTCCTCTACGCCCCGACGTGCTGAGAGCTGCTGTTTCACTTGTACACACCGCTACCGAGCTGCTCGGTCCGACCCGGTCCTCCTCCCCAGGTCCCAGGTTTCTCTCTGGTCCGGCTGCTAGATTGAAAAGTGCCAATCATTTTTTGGTACAATTATTTTTGCCCTCAGCCTCCCAGAAGAAATCGCTCCTGAGCTTTGAAAAGGAAGTCCAAAACCCCGCTTTTTAGTCGCTTTGTGTTTTACGGGGTAAAAAAAAAAAAATCGACTTCTTTCAAGTTTTAGGGAGTAAAGATAGAACCGACTTCAGTGAAGTACCATGACTCGGAGATCTTGTGCCATTTACGCCACCGGGATCGTGTGCGCTCACCTCCTGATCGTGGGGATCGCCCTGCTGGTGGCTCAAGTCTTCCAAACAATGATTCATGACCGGCTTAAAAAGGTGAGTCGTTTTGTGCCCCACGTCAAGCTGTCTGAGGTTCTGGTGGTTCTCTTTGCGGTCACACTTCAGCTGTTGAAACGGGTTGTCCTCCGCTCCATCCGCAGTGGACACTTCATGCGCATCCAGCACCTCTCCGGGTCATCGGTGGGTTCGTTGTAATTGTCTTCATTTGTTTTCATTGTTTAGGTCATTTGTGATAAGTGTTCAGGAACAGTCTGCACGAATTCTCGTGATCCGAGCTTATGCACCTTTCAAGTTCCATGACATGACGTGACATGACATAGCTGTACACCAGACCTGCATTAAGACAGATGATTACCAGCTTGCGGACTCAAAACACCTGCAATTCTTATAAACTTCCCCACCGACTGCCTAAATCCGCGGTGGATCTCAAAGTTGACTCGATCAGGACCTCTTCTGATTTATGTTAAATGTCCTCATTTCAAACCTAATGGATCTCCAGCGTTGAGACATTATTCCCACTTCAAAGAAGTTGAACTGGCCAGAACAGAGGGATGAAGGCATCATGTCATTCCTCCAGACTGATGCTGTAACACTTTATGTTCACCTGTGTGTGTGTGTGTGTGTGTGTGTGTGTGTGTGTGTGTGTGTGTGTGTGTGTGTGTGTGTGTGTGTGTGTGTGTGTGTGTGTGTGTGTGTGTGATCCGGGGGCCCGGTTCTGTTGGTACTGCTGTCATAGCTTCTTCTCCTTCCAGCTTTTCCCTTCAGGGGTCACCACAGTGAATCAGTTGCCTCCATCTAACCCTGTCTTCTGCATCCTCTTCTCTCGCACCAACTACAGTACCTTTGTGTCCTCTTTCACTACATCCAGACTTCTTAAAGGTTGTCTGTTCTAGGGGGTGATAACAGTAGAAATGTCAGGCTGCAGGGACATGGCGGGTAGGGGGGAGGTGTCCGAGTCTTGGGGAATGGGGGGAAGGGAGAGAGTGGACAGAAGAGTCGTGGACTTACAGCAAGTTTCACATGGTGTAGAAAAAAGAATCAATGAGCAGATAAAGTGTGTTTGTTTGGCTCATTTGTCCTTATAGAGTCTGTCTTGCAGAGATAGATCACAGGTCTGAGAATAGAGGGTGTAGATCTGTCCTATATGTGCTGATCTTGTTGTCCAAATTAGTTTTAATTAACGTTGATGTGCTTTTCGAGTTCTTTCCATGAATTCTGATTAAAAGCAAATCCACACTCACACTCCTGCAATATTTTCGTTTGTTATATTTGTGCTGGAGCGTACTGAGGATCACTTCTTATCCGTTTTGATTTGAAATTAGAGAAATGAAAAGAACATATAAAACTGCTTTTTTTCCTGAGGATTGGTGGGTCATCAGTGAGTCAAACTGAACTTGATCGTTTCTGCTTTTTACTGTGGGGGTAACCAGTCAACAAACATTCTGTCCCACCCTGCAGACGCTTTAAGAATACTTCACATTCCAGTCAACGGACATCCATGTTGGATCCTCTGGGCAATTCATAATCCCCCTGCTTCTTAACAAGTGTAATTTATTTAATAAGTAGAAGAAAAGCTCAGCTTGTTATTTGTCCAAGTATGTCACTGGCAAACAGCTTCATTACTAACACAGATTTTACTCCTCCTTGTATCAAATTAAGGTCCGGGCCAAATTTTTTTCTCATTCCAAATCACAGCAGTATCCCAAATTAAAAGTGTTGGTGTAAGTTCGTCAGCAGGGGACCTAATTCTGATGCTGCTGACGATTACATGGCTTGACAGCAAGACTAAAGCTCTTTCGCTGCAGTCTTCCTGATGAATTAGGTGGGCCAGACATGCTGAATTGACTCCAAACGTCTAATCTGATGCTTGAATTTGGCTCCTTCTTAATAATGATATTTTGCCGAGTTGTTTGGGACAAGTTAAAAGCTCCTTGCAGGACGCCGCCTCTGGGTGTAAAGGGAGGAGACTGCAAAAGCTCCGTGAGGAATTTGACAGATTCTTAGCCTGGAGGGCATGATTTTCGCCTTGTTTTTCTCACGTCGGCCTATCATGAGTAGCTTTGCTCAGAGAAGGGAGGTAGAAAGTAGAAAGAAACACCTACTCCTGCCACTCCTCTCCACCCTGTGTGTAAGAGGAGACTTTTCAAGGTAGCGTGACGGAGACTCAAGCGATCGAGAACAAGGTCGTTTTGGTAGAACACAGTATGTTTTATCTCAAAATGTGGAAATGACTCACAGCTGAAATGCTGATTCTTCAACACTGGAGGCACTGGATCAAGAATTTTCTTTTTTTGATTATAGCTTTTTTCTTCTGACCATTTTAAAAAAGCTGTTAACCCAGCCTTAGTCAGTTATTTGACTAAGGCTGGGTGCAGATTATCTGACTGTCTTTTGTGCCCTTCACCCTTGATCAACTCAATATTTTGATTTCGCTGATAACTCCCTACTTTGTCACTCACACCATTTTTGTTACAGATCAAGGTTTTTCCTGGAAGATAAATGATGTTTGAATAACTGTAATGAAGGTCTTTCATTAAAGGTTTTTAAATACAGGCGATTCAGACACATGTCAGTCTTTAGGTGAAAGGTCAAGCAAAAAGCCCGTCTCAAAAACAGATTAGGCAACTTCATCTAGCCTGTCTATGGTTCCCTGGATCACATGTTTCTTTTGATCAACACTCAGCAGAGAACAACTACTTAAATGCTTAAAATTGTGATCGTGTCTGTTTTGGTCTCACAAAACAAGATATTTGGACTCTTTGATATATGAGTTCATATTTCTCCCTTTTTGTAGATTGTATCTCCTGAACTATCAAAAGGTGCTGGGAAAAATAGTAATTTAAAGGATAGTGGAAATAATAGTTACAGTGAAAATAATAGTTACTAGCAGCCCCTAAATGCTCAAATAATTCTTGTAATATTTCAAAAATGACACAAGATGAGGTGTAATTCACAACTCTAGATGAACCACCTTCCCTTTATCAGCAGTGTGTTTGAGTTTTAACTTTCTGCTTGGTTTAACCACCTTCTTATTGAGACTATCATAACCCCATCTGAGGTCAGTTTCAGGTCTTCTCCAGGTAGCAAAGGAGACGTGTTGCAACAGAACATGGGAAACAATGCTATAGAGCAAAACATGCTTGAAGATTGGAAATTAAAACCCAAACAGGAAGTTTCCACACACACCCTAAGCTATATTTTCTCAACAGCGAGTGCTTTTGACAGCAGAAGACAATGTAAAGCCTTTTGACGGCACCCCGCTGTACTTGGGAGAGACGCTTTTCAGGAACTGGGTCATTTCGCCCTCCCAAACTTTAAAAATACACCTCCAAGAATTGAAAAATAATCTTCCTGGCTCTCATGCACCTTCAGTCAACAAAACACTTGTTGTGTCATACGGTTGTATGGTCCGATTAAAGGTTACTGTTGCACATGTTTAGACACATTGCAACTAAACTTGCGTTGGACTTTTACTACTGACAGCAGTTTTCAGAGTTGCTTCTTCACACATTAAATCACGGTCATGTTCCACCTCGTGTTGGACTGGCTTGTATGTCACCCTTCTCCTAATTCAGTTTGCTAATCCCATGGAGCCGCTGTACATTCTTATTATTGCAACACTGATGTACTGACTAGTGGAGTCAGTCAGATTCATGCCCATGTAAAGACTAAGTGAAGAAAGTCCTGCATTTTCTTTCAGAAATAAAGGAGATTTTTTCTGCTTTTTTGAGGTCTAGGCCCAAAGCTATCCTTGTATGTTCTTGCAGAACATGTCATGTTCTGTCCCAGATGGCAGTCATTTAGAATGATGGGCACTTCGGATAGAACAACTCACATTTCAGCACTTTGAAAGAAGAATTCTAATTGAAAACGCTGTACAATTTGAATTTGTATATACACTGCTCAAAAAAAATTAGAGGAACACTTCAAAAACACATCACATTTATACAGGGGAAAAAGGATCTTGAATATCTTTCTTGATAATAAGTAGGTGATGTATTAGTATCAAAATGATACCACATACTTTGATAGAAATGAAAATGATCACCTGATACAAGGGGGATATCAAAGACACCCCCCCCAAAAAAAAGTTTTAAAAAATGATGCAGATGACTGATCCATTTTGCCAAATTGTCATTGTAGCAACTCAAAATGATTCATTCTCCAGGAACTCCTTTCATACTTTAGCCACATTAGGCATTGTCATGGATCAGGAGGAACCCAGGTCCCACTGCACCAGTGTAGGTTCTGACAAAGGGCCCAAGGATTTCATCCCAATAGCAGTCAGGGTGCGAGGTACTGCACCATGTTATCCAGAGATGTTTATCCAAGCCAAATGAAAAACTACAGCAGTAGAAAGTCACTCAGTAAAAATCAGCCAAAAGAGATGAGGAGGAAAAAACAGCATCAGTGGCCTCAACCTGGAAAACCATTCCTGTTTTGGTGGCCGTCTCATTTTTGGCCCCCGATGCACCTGTTGTTGCTTTCATTAACAACAAAGCAACTGAAACTGATAACTCCTTCTGCTACTTAACTGACCAGGTCAATATCCCAGAAGTTTGACTGATAGGTTGCTATACTCTGATTTTAAAAAAATCCTCTAATTTTTTTTAAGCAATGTCTTTTTAAATCTTTTTTCTACAGGAAATTACTTTGTCAGAGACCAGCAGAGTGTTTGAGTCATGGAAGAATCCACCCCCGCCTGTTTACATGGAGTATTATTTCTTCAATGTGACTAATCCTCAAGAGTTCTTGTCAGGTGGAAAGGCAGCTGTTAAACAGATTGGACCTTATACCTACAGGTAGGTTTGACAAACGAGCCTGAAAATCTTTGGCTGTAAATGCTTGTAATAAAACAAAATGATGGCAAAGAGAAATGAGCACATTGTTAAACATGTTCCCTTGAAACCTTTTTGCAGCTAAGAGATTATTTGCAGTGTGAAATCAAACCAAAGAACGTCTGAACTAACTTGACCATTTTCTTCTCTGAAAACAGGGAGTATCGACCAAGGGAAAATGTGACTTTCCTCGAGAATGGCACCAAGATTTATGCCCTCAACCCCAAAACATTTGTGTTTGTGCCTGAGAAGTCAGTAGGTGACCCTGAAGTCGACATTGTCAGGACAGTCAACATCCCATTTGTGGTAAGATGTGTGTCTATGACCTTCACTCAGCTGTACTTTTACTTAATGATGTCACTTGTATATAACTAAAGGCCCCATGTATTTATTATTAGCGTGATGTGAACTAGTCTCTCCACTGTCTTCTGTCCTCAGGCCGTGATGAATCAGCTGAGCACCTACTCCTTCTTACTGCGAACATTAGTTTCTATGTTCGTGAAAAATATGGGTGTCGAGATATTCATCACCCCCACTGTCCACGAAGTTTTGTGGGGCTTCAAAGACCCACTTTTGACAAAGGTCCATAGCTTGAAGCCTGACGTTGATGAATATTTTGGGCTGATGTGGAAGGTAGGCTTTTTGGCATTCATGCTGTATTTTTAGATGCAAGATGAATGTTATTTTAGTCCCAAAACCTTAAATCTGTTACACAACGTTCTATCTGGAGTGACTGAGACAGACTGGAAGTGTCTGTGATGATGTCACGTTAGAGAAGTGATATCGGCCATATGCTGAGAGAAGACGTTTATACTTCCTCTTTAGGGCAAATTCTGCATGCTGTGTGATGAGTTCAGCCTTGTGACCAGAGTTTAGTATCGGATAACTTCAGACTTTTGGTCTATTAACACATTAGTTGATGGATAAAAATTGAATTATTTGGTAATTGATTCAAGTAATTATGAGAAAATGTCACCATTTTCAACCTTAAATAACGCGAATTAGGGGATTTTCTCTTATGTGATATTAAATTTAATATCTGTGGTATCTGGACTGTTGACTGGATGAAATAAGTAGTAAATTGATATTTTTCACTACTTGATGACATTCAATAGACTATCAGTCAATTACGTATTCTCAAATAGTTAGAATGCTTATTCAAAAATTGTAAGTTGCTGCACAAAAAATGAAGAAAACCCAATAAAATATCAGTCGTTTTTCTGTAGGTCCCAGAGTTTATATTTAAGTGCCTAACAATCAAACCAATGTTTGTTTGTTTGAACTACATCAGTAATGGAAGATAAAAAACAATCTAAAACTATTTTACTGGGCATGTGAATGCCATTCACAAGGTAATATTTGTGTCATCATTGCCGAAGTTTTTTGTCAGCAGTCTTAAACATTGTTGTTTTATCGAACTCTGAACTGTGATCCATCACTGAAATCTTGCCTGAACCCGTTTCATCTTGGTTTTCCACAGAAAAATGGAACTCATGAGGGAGAGTTTGTGTTCCACACTGGTGAGAAGAACTACATGGATTATGGCAAGATCGACACATGGAATGGCCTGAGGTAAAGATCAGGCAATGTCAAGTGTCTCTGAACTTGTTTCCAGTTTATATTTATCACAGTATTTACCTTGTTACTCATCTTGGATAGAAAACCCCAGAGGAAAGCTTTGCTCCCGGTTTTTAGGTAGAACATGATTGCTAAATGAATGTTTGAATAACCAAAGTGACTTTGCACTTTGAATATGTTCAGGATGTGTTTGTGTTTGGCTGGTCCAGTGAGTTTTCACATCTGTTACTTATAAAGTATCAGCACAGTCGTGTAAAGCATGTACTAAAGAAAAAACACAGCACTTAAAAAATATAAAGACTAAAGTGAAATTAATCAACAATGTGTAAATAACATTCTATTTTGGATGTGTGGCTTGATGTTGCACCTATTTTACCTACATGAACTCATACAGTGGTTTCAAACCTGTGGGTCTCATCCCTTTCGAAAAATCTCTTGAATCTGTACTGAATCTTTTTCAAATTTTGGATGTATTTTTCTGTTGAAGCGTGAAACCCAATTCTCTGCAACTGCAAAGTGTAGCCGACTCAATTAGATTTTCAAGCCGTTTGTTAAACTCACATTGTTAAAGATTAAACGAGAAGTTCATCATAAACTGCTTGGGGTGTTTTTATGCAGTGGAATAAAAGTAAAATATTTAAGCAGAGTACAACTATGAATAAAGAAAATATTAAATGATACCATCTTCTTGTTTTCTTTTCAACCAATAGTAAGATGTCCTGGTGGTCTTCCAACCAGAGCAACATGATCAACGGCACGGACGGAGCAGTGTTCCACCCTCTGATAAACAGGAAGGAGGTGCTCTACATCTTTGCCGCTGATCTCTGCAGGTATGCACATGTTGGTATTGTGTTTGTCAGTTTGTTTACACTCAAAGCAATCTGGCAAGGCGAGCATTACAACCTCAAGTGGCCTTCAAGTCGTTAAGGAGATTACACTTGATTCATACACAATATACTCACAAATACCGATAAGGGCTTGAGTGTGTGGTCATCACACTTTCTAATAAGACTGAGATAAACTCGAGACACAAGCGGTGAAGTCAAAGAACATTATATGGGAATAATCATTTTTTATTGCAGTCCTGACTGACTTGTGTGTCCTTTTTAATCCTTTCAGTCTTGCTTAATTTTGACCTTGAATTGGCATGAATTCCTAAAGGAGATGCTGTGTTTGTTTCCTCTCCTCAGGTCTATCCATCTGGCCTATGTGGAAGACGTGGAGGTGAAAGGCATCCAGGCGTACCGCTTCGCACCCCCGATGGATGTTCTGATGAGTCCCAAAGAAAACCCGACAAACGAAGGCTTCTGTGTTCCGGCTGGTCAGTGCCTCGGCACAGGAGTGCTTAAAGTCAGCGTTTGTCGAGAAGGTACGGGACTGCCCAGACACCCTCAGTTTGCTGCAGAGCGTGACCTACATCTGTTTGAATCCAAATAAACCCCCTGACACAATCCCCCCTCCCCTTATCGCAACCCCCCCCCCCACCCACCCACCAAGACTGTCCTTTCAGTTGGCAGCCATGTCCTCGGCTGGTGTCTGACATACCAACTGTGTGATCAATACACGGTCCAATGATTAACTGTGCCGACTGTGCAGAGGCCATTGGAGTGTTTTATGGTGGTCATTGAGTGGACAGTGATTTCTCTGATAAGAGCTCGACATGGTGTCACTGACAGACAGGCTGCTGTTACCACAGGATGTAGGCATTGTATAATCCACAAGTTAAACCATAATTATGTTAAATTGCCAAGAGACATGGATAAACTTGTAGCCAAAAACTTTTTTAAAAGCCTCAGTTTCCTTTGAATTGTTTCAGCTTTAGCAACAGTAGTGGTGGTGTCTCACATGTGGCAGAAAATAAATTATTAACTTATATAGACAGAAATATATTTATCTCCCCTCACTTTAACAGTGTGGAAGACCCAATAGCCGCCATTAGCTCAAAATGTTGTAGCAGTTTTACATGAAAGTTTAATCAGAGCTAGACATCAGGAATGGGAACAGGTGATTACATTTTGGCAGCAATCTGCCTGGTGGAAGAGGGAAGGCGTCTGTTACAGAGATTTATCCTGCACCAAAAGTTATGGCCAAGATCTAAGTTCATAATTGCATGGTGAAAGAACCTTTTGTATAGATGTTTGAATGAACAAAGGAATGTAACTTTTTGGAAGAGACTCTTTGGAGGGAATGATCTGCCTTCATTGAAGTCTTTCGCTTTTGTTATTTGAACTTCACGTTTTTAAATGCATCGCTTAATGAAGGTGTGTAGCTGACCAGTTGATTCAACAGCCAATAAAATAAATGTAAATAAACTTATAATTCCATTTAGTTTTATTATGAGGTATCGACAGATGTTGAAAGGGATGTTGAAGGCAAGCTGTGAAATGTTAAGAGTAATGTTTCCGCCAGTCATTACAGCTTGGCCTGAAGCAGTCACTGAATATGCTGTCAGCTGCACCCACTCACAACACCAGTAAACACCGGATAGTTCTTTTGTCTCACGTTTCTTGTCATCTCTCTAAACATGGGTTGTCCTCACTTGTTTTTTTCCAGGCGCCCCCATCGTCGTGTCTTTTCCCCACTTTTATCAAGCTGACCCAAAGTACATTAACGCTGTGGAGGGCCTCAACCCCAATAAGGAGGAACATGAGACATACCTGGACCTGCAGCCGGTAATGTTATTATTAATTACTTCCCACTTCAAAGCGGTGATGTATTGTAATTGTTAGTGTTTGTTTGATCGTCCATTCGTTCGTTAGTCCACCAAATATCTTTGCAATCGTTGCAGATAGAAAGATGAAACAAAAATTACATGACTCGGGCAGCAAAGGGGATGAAAATGAGATCATGGCATTGACCTTAAGAAAACTAGATCAAGGTCAAATTTCAACTTTAGCACTCTCAGAAACCAAATAAGATAGACGAGGGAGAATGCAGTGTGAGTAAATCCGTAGATCAAAGTTAATACTTTGATCTACCTATGCCCTAGCTTTGATACATGGTCAAAGCTAGTGCATAGCTTTGACGTACCCTGAAAGGTCAAAGCTATGCCCTTGTCAGGTACTACTTTCAGGGTACCCTGACCTACCCTTTGGGGGATGTTGTAGTCTGTGACTGCCTTGTTATCCCTGCAAACAACGGCATGAGCAGGAGTCTGTGTTGAACCTTAATCTTAGTTTATGGCTGCTTTTATCTAAATGAGAATTAGCTGTTATGTTTCTTGGTAATAACTATCCTTGTTTTTGTTTTCAGTTCATATTCATATCTGCACACATCACAGAACAAATTGCTTAACCTCAAGCTGTCTGTATGTGCAGCTGTCACAATAATCCAGGTTATTTTAATACTCTTTATGCAACGGTGCTTAACAGTGTTTTTCATTAATTTAGTATTATTCGAATTTGTAACATTTTCTATACACTATTTTAACTTTTACTATTATGAAAATAAGTGAAGAGTTAAAAACTACATGAAAACAAGAATCCACTTATAAAAATATTCAAAACATAACCTGCACACATGATAATTGCTTCTGCCTCAGTTAATATTCAATCTGATTTCAGCTTGAGACTGAATCTGTATTTCAATGAATGGATTTCTACTACAGTACTGTCATATTTCCTTATCAAGTTTCATTTACCTCATTTCCATACAGATAATAGGAAACATTAGTCATGTTTAGCTTTAATCTAGGTTCTAAATGGATATAAAACCAAACAGGTAAAGGAAGAAAAGTTTGAGAAAAAAGAGCAGACACATTTAAAATAATTTGTATAAAGTAAATTGAAAAGACCGAAAATGACGGTATTCTTTTTATTTTTAGACCACTGGTGTTCCAATTCGAGCCTGCAAGAGAGCGCAGCTGAATATCATCCTAAAGAGAGTCCCAGGCTTCCCGTAAGTGAAGCTTCAACATATTTGGATATTGTCACATTCTGTTGCCCAAATTTCACTGACCTCTGCACCTCTTCCTCTTCCCTCTGTGCAGAAGAACAAAATTCCTCAATGAGACTATTTTCCCTATCATGTTCGTCAATGAGGTGAGGATTTCATTTAATGCCGTCTGATTCAAACCTGTCCACAAGAGTGAAACTAAATCAAAAAAGTTCTCTCTCCCGAATATAGACGGCGACCATTGACGATGAGTCTGCGTCCCAGATGAAGACGCTGCTCCTCATAGTCACACTGGTGTCAAACTTCCCTGTGCTCATCGTGGGCATGGGCATCATCCTCCTGCTGGTGCTTGTCATCTTGTTCTGCAGAAGCCGCCAGAAGAAGGTAGGAACTGCCCCTGTAGCTGTAGACGAGTAGCATTAATCCAGTCAGTGCTGCCCGCTGACATTAGCTCACATACATGAGACACAGATAGTAGTCATTTGCCCCAGTAAATGCTGCTATCTCGAAGCCTCGCTGTTTTTTTTGCAATCTTATTATTTTCCTGAGTAGCAACAGGTTTAACCTCGAGCTACAAGCATGTTCACTAACACATTGCATGATTGGAGCGTAGCAGTCTGCATGAACAGCACAATTGTGGATCAACTGGTCTATTGTTTTCATGCTGAATGTTTCCTGATAGTTGGTGCGTCTATGGTAAAGAACGGGTATCTTTGTTCCCCGATGAGCTGCTGAGGTGCTGTCTCGTAACGAAGTGCTGAGAGTGATGTTGGGAACATGCTTGTCTCTTTATGTCAGGGTTATAGATCCGAACCGTAACTTTACTGAGCTCAGATTAGATCATATCAGTTGAGATCTTTGCAACATGTGAAAGAATTGTTGGATGTTAGAGTAAATGGAAAGAATCAATATCAATTCCATAGGGGTGTTGATCTTTCCATGTAACTCTCACAAGAAAGCCAAACATATTTGCCAAAGATTAGTTCTTTGGCTTAGCATTACGAAAACGTTAAAAATGCTTAATTGCAATGTGAATATGTTATATTAACCATGTTCTAATTTCAATTTTCTGTAACCCCCCTTTTTTCCTTTTCCGTTTTAGAATGAAGTAAAACGTATTGATTTTACTGAAGCTTTTCATTCTTTTGCTGTAAGTCTTAATTTTTGCCTTGTTTTAATTTATAATGTATGCATCAATTTGTGCTATCATTTGTAATTATTTTTCTGGGACATTCCATTTAAGTTCTCACCTCACAGTGTAATTTTCTTTATTTTTAAGTTGAGCTTATTTGTAATGTGCATATTTAGATCATTTATTTTTCTGTCATCATTTCATTCAAAACATTTTTTACCATTGGATTTGGATACATTTCCACTTTGGTCATTTGTACTAACATTGTCCATGCTCTTCCTGTTCAGACGGCTAAAGATGACACAGCCTACACTCAGGTCAGTGACAAACCCGATGATCCATCGCAGACGGCTTCCACCCAGCCGACAAGGAACGGCTCCTACATCGCCATGTCTCCAGTGGATGCCCAAAAATGTTGATCGAGAATCAAAAAATGTGGAGCTCAGGAAGTGGGGCTGAGGGAGCAGCACATGGGTGTTACATTACCACTGGTGGGGGTTTAGTCACACAGTGGGCTCATTTTCATTTATTATGGGAGGGTGGGGAGGACATGGGGTGAGACACAAGCTCCAGTAAATATATAGACGACAAAGACTTTGCTCATCCCCCTCAGCCCTCTTATGTCTGTCGATCCTCCCCGACTACCTGCTGAGCATGACCCTCACTGCCTGCCGTAGTGCAACACAAGCAAACCACCATGCTCTATATCTCATTTCTGTCTTGGTTGGCCTTAAAGATGACGGGACTCGGAATGGGCTTCAGAGGTCCATGGAGCAGAGCACTAGATATTCGCCTGAACAACAAAGGATGTCATTGTATCCTTGCTCTTTCTCTATCAGTGTTGCCTGAAGAGTACTTGAAGTCATCCATATTAAAAAAAACAAACAAACAAACAAACAGCAAAAAACAAATAAAAGGACAAATTTCTCTGATCGGTCAGATGATAGAAATGGTTTTGCTGAAGAAAATCTAGAATAAGAAAAAAACAAAATTGAATGAGCCAAACTAAAACGTTTTTGCCTTCTCTTCCTAAGATGAATACATGCATCCACATAACTGCACTGTCACAGTCAGATAATAGATGTGTGTGCACTTCTGTCTCACACTGTAGTGTCCTGTTTTAGATCTTCTATCTGCAGGCTTAGTGTAGTGCAACACCTGGAACACTTCTTATTTTGACGCCCACTCACCCCCTCTTAATTTCCTAATATCATTATCTTTATTATTTTTTTGTTACAGAACACTAGTTAGGAAAGCAGAAGTATTAAGCTACATTTTTTAGTCATTCATGGATGAGGAGATGACTAGGAATCAGGAACTGTAGCCTGACAAAGATGCACCTTTTCAGGCTCCATCACACTAAAAAGACAACAACAAAAAAACAGAATTCACCTGCTTTCTGCCTTACGAAAAAAAAAAATCAGTGTTTTTAATGTTCATTCATTGTTCTAGTTGGCTGTTAGCTATGTAAGGGGGGGAAAGCTGAGATTCTGACCAAATCCAGACTAAAGTCCTCACAGGTGGGCTTGAAGATTTTGCTCTTTCACATCTTTTGTTACCTACTAAAGAAAGCACAATTTGGATTGCCAAATTCAATCCTCACACAAAACTACCAGGTTTTTTGTCCTATTATCAAATATTTATGGCCGAACTGTCAAAGACACTGACAAGTGCTGTGTTTTGGGGGGGGTTTTGTAAGAAAAAGTGGAATCCCTGGGCTTCTGAGGAAGCCCTCTTCACCACCTGCCACTGTGCAGTTTGCCAAGTAGCTGAAGCCATTCAGGAAAGAACACAGCACACAGCACTTGAATCACTGTTCGTCTTACGTTTCACGTTGTCTCTTCATTATTTTGTCTGGCGTACTTGTCTCATCAGTGAACCCAGTGGGAAATTGCTATAAGATCACAATACTGTCAGAGAAAAATTCCAGGCACTTTCACTGGAAATTGTGCCCTGTGTATTTTCGTGTTTTTTTGTTGTTGCGTTATTCTTGTTTTGGCCATTTCAATGCCAGTGGTTCATATTTTAATTACATTTCAATGGTTAGTTTTCACCACGATGGCTGTTGGACATAACGGCAGACATCCACGCCTCTGTGCTGTTCACTCAGCACATTGAGTGTCTTCTTTGATATACTTTTGTATTTGTTACTGCTGCTAAAAATGCCATAACATATGGACTTATATTTGTATATGTGAATATTAGCCATACTGTGCTCCTATTCAAGTCGACTCACAAAGGCTTTTTTCTTCAAGTTCACTTCAAAGCTCTTGAAGGCTTTCTGTGTTGCCAACCCTTTTTACACCTGAGCACAAGATACAAAGCCAAAAGCTTTCTGCCAATTATTGGTATTAGCAGTTGTCACGTTTTTTCACACTATTAGCAGATGATCTGACCATATCAAATGCAAAGTTGGGGTTGTTATAGGAATAATAAACTTAGTTGGTTGGAGGTCTACAAATAAAGATGAGCCACTTCCACAAGACTGTCTAATAATGGTGTAGGAAGTCTGATGCTATGATTATTACCACGGTGGTGGAGTGCATTCCTCATAAGTTGAATCAATTCACTGGAGGCCTTTTTATAGGTATAAACCTTTTTAAAAAATCTTTACTTGAACATGAGTTGTTAAACTAGAGTCATGTGTGTTTGCATGTATGGTATCTGTTCAAACACGCGACTCGGCAATCACTCCTCCACTGTCTGACTTCAACTGCACTGACCTCGGAGTCCAGTATTTCAAACCCATTGGCTCATCCCAGCTTGACCAAAGATAACCCACCTGGACCTTCCCCAGTGCTGTGTTTGCTTTCCTCTCTGATAACATCCATACCACAAACCACCTACTATCCACTTTGAAAAAAGTGCCACCACTTACCTTACGTATTTGTGTGCAGTGTTGTAAATGGAATTCTGTATGTGCCTTTTTCATCAAGGCAATTGAAACAAAGGGATATTTTTAGAAGATGGTGGTTTAGTTGGTATCATTGTTAACCCAGTACAAAATCAAACATGAAAGGTATGCTCTTTGAGAGCAGATCTCAGTATTATATAAGACAAAGCAATACAGAACTGTATGAAATTAATTGTGGATGTTTTATAAGGGGCCACTACAGTATTTATGTCTCTTGCTTTTTTTTTTTCATTTTGGGTAGAAGTTTTTTATCAGTACAGTAAATTAGTCTTATTCAGTTGTATTCAACACATTTCGTTTTCAATCATTTCAAAATATGTTTTGAAAAAGGCACAAAATGGACTAGTATGCCACAATGGAATATGCCAGATTCCTGTAAATGTGTGTCAAGAGTGTTAAGTGTTTATTAAGAGTGTGTTAAGTGTGGTTGTTTTGGAATGAGAAACTGTATGGATTTGTGTTTGTGGAGCCACTTTGTGTCAAACTGGACTGATTTATACTGGAAGGCTGATGATCTGGATGACTGAATGAAGTAAAGCTTTGATGCTGTGTAGCCTGTCTAGATGAATGAAGCCCTCCTTCAGGGATGTGCACTACTGCCATGCCTTCCTCTTATATTTCCTTTTAAATAGGTTTTTGGTGTAAAAACCGCGTCTCCCCATTTCAATGTTCTGAAGTCATTAAAAAAAGTTTACTCTTAAGATGTACCAGTTTGTTTTGCTGCCGAAAATGACAATCCCATCTGTCATTTCAGGTGCAAAATGAATTTAACGTAATATACATTTTTAGTTTTGATAATTTACACTGCACAGATGTTTATACAGTGCTTTTGTAAACATTTCTAGTGTATTTGCAAAAAAAATAAAAGTTGCAAAATGCAAAGCTCAGAGGTTGTCTATTTTTTCGAAGTGTCAAATGAAAATATCATTTTGTGACAACGCTGCTGATTTTGAGGAACTTTAAACAATGATTTTTTTTTCATTATATAAATTCTATTTTTTACACAAACTGGAATCTAATATCAAGACTTGGTTTAATGTTTTAACTTGAATTCTTCCAAACCTGTCGTCAATTAAATTGAGGTTGTTTTCTTAAGGGATGGATTAGTGAATCTACTATATAAATATGAAAAATATAAACTAAAAATTCAGATGGAGAATTAAACCCAACGACAATCATTTTAATTCTACATATGTCGTGACATTTAACGGGACAAGTCATTTTGTGAGACAGTATTTTTAGTAATTTCTTTCAAGCAATCTGAAAAATAATAGAAATGTGCTCGGATTCCATTTTTACAGTAAGAAACCATAGAACATGTTAAACACTGCGTTTGTCTTCATTGTTTGACTTGAACAGACTTGCATTTCAATAAAAGCGTGGAAAATTTTATGAAAAATCTAAAACACTCTCCACTGGGTGAGGACTGAAACCCCTGTCAGTCCTGTCGTTGATCGTAACAACAGTCCTGGAGTCATTTTCTGGAGCTCCACTTTTGTTATGTAACAATTTTTATGTTCTTGTTTTATGTAAATCCCTTTAACATGCATTTACAAAAATGCTATTTAAATAAAAAAATTTAGATCTTAATGATAGGCTAAGATAACCGTTGACAATTTTGATTGAAGGAAGATTATCATGTTTCATTGTCTCCGGGGAAGACACAGAGGTTCATGTTGTCCCTTAACACCAGGAGGAAGGTTCTGGGTTCACAACCAAGGGTATAGAGTTTGGGTGTTCTCCTCCTGTCAGTGTGGAAGTTCTCCAGGTGCACCGGTTTTGGCCCACTGTCCAAAAACATGAAATATATTTCCTGTAAGTATTAATATGAATGTGTATTTGAACATGAACGGTTGTGCAGCATCCATGTTTTGACCCTGTGGTGACCTGGTGCTCTGTCCAGAGCGTACCTCCAGACGTCGTCCTGCTCCTGGACCGACTTCCTGCCATTGTCATCCTCTCTTGCCTTGATTGCTGTCACCTCGGTCTCATTTTCCCTTCTTCCTGGAGTATTTGCTCAGTGTGTCCTTTGCCCCCTTTTCTGTGCCAGTTTGCTTTAGTCTCTCATGTTTCAGCCTTTGTCTCAGTGTTTCAGATAGTTTGCTCAATTTTTGACTCTTCCTGCTTTTTTGGACTTTACCTTTTCCTTTGGATTGTTTGCCAGGAATCAGATTAGCTCTGTAACAAACCAGTTTTTGTTTACTGTAATAAGAGACTCTTCAAGTAACATCCTGTCTTTACTTGGCCACGCTTTCCATTTTGAATCTAGAGCTGCTACAGCTTTAACAAAACATTGATCAACAAGCCAGTGACTCTCAGTCTCTTTGGTCTTCGTCACATTTCAGATGTCATTTAAAGGTTTATATCAGTTATGAAGATCTTATTCCTGAGAAACGACCTCAGCCTCTTACTATTCTCACCATACATGCCATGAGGAGCGGCGGTGGCTCAGTGGTAGAGCGTGCTGTAGAGCGGGTCGTCCAATGTTTCAAAGATCGGCAGTTCGATTCCTGCTCCCGCCCAAAAAACACCTGCAGTGTGAGCTGACGGTGGGAGGTGTCAGCTCACCCTCCGGAGCACCTCACCCTCCGGAGCACTTCCAAGCCGCCCTTGAGCAATGCGTCGTCTCCCTTATAAGCTGCTCATATGGGCGCTTCACTAAGGAGCTACCCGCCACTCTACCTCCTCTGCATGTGAAAAGGCCCCATATGTGTGTGTGTGTGTGTGTGTGTGTGTGTTTGTATGTTCAGGGCCTGTACACACATATATGTGCATGATTTCAACTAACTAGAGTGTGCCACTAATTTCCCCACGGGGATTATAATCAGTATATAAAATTAAAAATTGAAAACTTTAAAAAAAATCACCAGAAAACATCATTGGAAAGCATTTGGAGAAAGAGTTTATAAAAGTTAAACTGAATTTAAACTTGTTGACCCCCCCCCCCCAAAAAAAGTGCAGCTTGATAATTTAGTGAAAATGATTCCCTGATTTAATCTGAAAATCTGAGGCAACACATCTTGGTGTTATTTTAGAGTTAGCTTCAATCTGACACTGAAAGAGAGGCAAGAACACAGCTGTTTTGTGTTCAAAAGACATCAGGAGTACTCTCTCTTTCTTACACACACACACACACACACACACACACACACACACACACACACACACACACACACACACACACACACACACACACACACACACACACACACACACACACACAGGTAATGGATGACAAAGTTTCTGGGTTCTAGACTCAGACATTTATAATCTTTAAGTTTCCTGTGATTTGCACCTAAATCGGCTGGGTGAATTTTTTTTTTTTGTAATATTCTGGAAAATGCAGAAAAATTCTTTTTTTAAACTAAACTTAATGATTAACAGAGACATGGACACATTCCTGCCTCACAACTGTATAATATCAATTCCAGTTTGACTATTTAGCTATCGACTTAAATATTAATTTTAAGTGTATTTAGGTCTCCAGATGCCTTGTCAATCACAGTGAGTGCTTTAGATGCTTCAGTTGGATCCTTTATTAGAATGTTTTCATTAGGTTAGGAATCCTGAAGCTATGCAGATGTAGGACCACCTGTAGGCAGTAAAACAATAGATGCCCCCTTCCTCCACCTTCTTTGAGGTATAACTTAAAACTGCCCTCTTCTTCATCTTGTCACCAGGGTTAGGGTGAAAAACAGCTGAGTCAAGTCAGCCTCCAACTGTACAGCACATTAGTAGCGTACTGTACTTAGTTATGTTCACACACTTGAGCTAAAAAATGGAAAGTAACGAAATTCATTTAAGAGTTATGAGTTCACTCATTTTTTACTTTTCTGCTATGTTTATAAGGTGACTACTGGCCTTCTGTCTCAACTACATTCAACTGACAGCCGCAACATATAAAACATGAAGTTATTTATATTAAATCATACCAAACAGTAGTTAAAATAAGCACCTTTATGACCAATACATAAAGTGCAATGTGCAAATCAATGCATGGCTAACAATAATCCAATACAATGCACATTAATATATCACACTGTAACATTTCAGCACTTCTTTAATTGTTTTTTCACTTCACATCCAGATCAATAACACTTTCAAAGAAATTGTGCCGCCAAATTGGAGACTGCTGCAACTTGCAGCTCTGGGTTTGTTCCAGTAACACTCATGACATTATCATTCAGAAGAAGAACTACAACCCTCCCAGACGCCCAGCGCCACAAGGCACTTGGCAAGGGTTCACATTTCATGTTGCTGCACCTCAAATTCAGGTTGTGGAGTTTTTACAAATCCTTTTTCGCTTTTATACAGGTTTTTTTTTTGTGAGTTTTTTTTTAAACGTCCGTTAATTGTTAAGAATGAATTGGTTACTTTTAAAAATGAATAAACCTTTAATTCTCATCGGACATCGCCGTGCTCCACGTGAACCGATGGTTCTAACGCGCGGTTGTGACTCTGCATTACCTGACTGTAGTGCCCCCTGCTGTTGATTCTGAAAATTTAGCTTACTGGACAGAAACAATATTAAATGTAATTTTTTCCATCAAAAAGTGTTTCCTTTTAATGTGTTTATAGTTTTAAGTCTATGTAAAATCAGATTTTTTTTTAAATAAACCAAATACTCAAAGCTTTTGTGTTCGTCTCACTGAGGCCTTGAATCCAAGGCGAGGATAATCAAATTGTTGCGTTAGTATTTTCAAAAAATACAGTGGCTAATTTGCTCCATTTCTTATGTACAATTTTTGGATCATCTAAGTATATTTCAAGAACAAATTCCAGACATTCAGAGTATTGAATAATAGTTTTGGGTTTGAGCTCTGGGCTCTGCGAAATTATATATAAATGAATATATATAAATGTATAATTTCTCCTTTTTCCTGGCATTTTACAAGACGAATGATTAAACACATTTAAAAGTAATAACTAATTAAATTGATAAAAAAAATAAAATAAAACTGGATCATTAATTGTTATTAATGTGATAGAAACTTGAAGCCTTGTATCATGTGAAACGATGTTAATAGAGTTTCATGTGTGCACATGAATTATTTAAAAAATAAACACATATAATGAAAAAAATATAAATTTGATAACTGCAATGAAAGCATAAATTCATTAAAAATACATTAAATGCATGAAGGTGAGCAAATCAATGTTATATTAGTTCTATTTTATTAAACCTGCAGTTCCATTAAACTTATAAACTTATAAACATTAAGGTTTTGAAGATAAACTGGCTTTATGTAACGCCAGTTTTGACCAGTTTTTGAGTATTATTCATAAACATGCAGCTAACACACAAAACTGAAAGCAACAAATCTGCCTTCAAGATATATTTGCAGTAAACAATTTACACAGCGCACTATAAAAAATACAGTTTAAAATTTAGTCTTACGCACAACAAAATTTTACATTGATATCTTCATGTATCAGTTGGCCAAGTTCCACAGCGCTGAATGTTCCCTCAAACACAAACCTGAACGTTTTCAGATAAAGAAAAACCTAAATCACCATGTTGTTTTCAAACTTAATGGAATAATTCAACATTTTTATTATTAAAAAAAGTTTCCATTAGACTGATGACAAAGCTGACACATCTTTTATTCCTATCTCCAGGCTGTAGTTTTATATTTAGAATATCTTAGAATTGAATAAATTGAACACAAAAATTGAAAAGAGGGGGTCTGCGATGTTGAAAGTTAAATTAAAGCCAGATAAAAAAAATAAAAGCCATTTAAAAACAGATTCAATGTTTCAGCCTTTGAGCTTTTAATTCTGTTCACCTGATTTTTCTTTTTTTACCTTTGAGAAGAAGAGCTGGGTTATTTGTTTCCCCTTATTTCCAGTCTTTGTCCTATTTCCCAAAACATAAATCCATCCCTTTTTAACCCTTAAAATAGAGCGACACTTCAGCTTTGTAGAAAGACATTTTAGCAGTCAAGTAAATAAAAGCAAGAGTCCTCTTAACTTATTTTCTGGAGATGGAAATAGTTCTGCTGATAAGGCACCAGCAATAGTTAGTTGCAAATACTTACAGAGCTTGATATGGAGTTTACATTCATTATTTCACTGCCTTTCAAAATCTTTTTTTAACACATCCTAGTACCTAGTTTTTAACTTTAGTTATTCTCACATCATGTGTGGATAAAAGGCTGCTGAGGTCAGTAACGCCTGCACACCGGCTTACAGGGGGCTTTAGCATACGGCTAAACATGGGAGACGAATACCAGCAAAACACTGGATACAGACTCAGAGATCATCTTCAGAAGAGGAGTTCTTTTTATAATCTTAACATCGTAGATTTAAGTTAAATATTTCTAGGTTTTGGACATCCGAGGACACCATTTCAGTATTTAAGAAACTGGAGTAATTGATTAATAAAGTAATACATTTTTAGTTGAAATGAAGTTTAAATTTGTCATCTAATTACCTGAAACATTGTGTGGTGTTTTATAATGTAGGATATGGGTAGAAAAGGTCATGATAATGACTGATTACTGTATCACATATCCTCTTAAGAATCAAGTAGCCTGAACAGGATGCCTTTTTGTTTCAGTGTTTGTGGATTTTTCCAGAATTTAATGATTAAATAAGTTCCTCCTAATGCAACTGTGTTTCATACATGCCTAAAACAAATGTTTCACAATGATTGGTGTCGAATACTGTTAACTTTAAACTCCTCCTAATCTGCTGCTGTCCATGAGGGGCTGCTGCTCAGTGGCGTCATACGTCTTAATGTGCGTCATTAAAGCAGCTTGTGTTGGCGTCATCTCCTAACCCTCCCATCTGCGTGCTGGCGTGGCGTCTGAGCAGCGTTTGCTCTCTTTTTGTCAGTCTTTGCTTTCCGTGTTCAGATGTTAGGGTCTCCCTCCAGCTTGGTGAGGTCAGTGGCCGTGCCCATGAACATGCTGCGCCCTCGCTCCAACCGGCTCTTCTTGTCCGTGAGGCGGAAGGCTTCCATAAACTCATCAATGTCGATGCTACCATCTTTGTTGCTGTCGATGGTGATAGCCAGGTCAGAGATGGCTTCGTCTGTGATCGCCATCTTGAGGTAGACACTCAGCAGCTTCCAGGTTTGTCGGAAGTCTTCGATTGTGATGAAACCTGGGACAGATGTAGGGCAGAAAATAAACGATTACACATCAATAATGAGGCGGAGGAGGTGAAGAGTGAAGGATGAAACAAGTGGACCAAGCAAGAATGAAAGAGTATGATCAGGGGGGCGGTCATCTTAGGGGGAGGCCAGTAGATCAGTGGTTCAATCCCTGTCTTAACTGGGAGATTTCAGGCAGTAGAAACATGCTGTGACTCGTTTGCACGCTACTGGTGGATTAACAGAAGCTCACGAGGCATAAGAGTCGATCTGGACACGGCAACACTTTACACAGCTCTGACTCACTTCCCACCACCAATTCACCAGGCACAGTGGTCGAGTCCTTGTTATCTAGTAAAAAACTTACCCCCATGCTAAGCATTTCTATAAACTCTAGAGGAACACATTAAAAAAGTGTCTAAACTGAAGCAGCAGAGCTTCACTAAAACACTTGATCGCTTTTATTCAGTCTGACACCGTACCATCTGTCTACAGCTATTTTGAAAAATCAATCATTCCAGTGTAGAATTTTTAGTAAAACATCCTGTTTGTGTCCAATGCTTTTGTCTTCTCATCAAAGGACACCAGAACAAAAAAATTCCATGAAAGGAAAGAAGCTAGAGGTGTGTGTGTGTATATGTAAACATAGATGTAGTGTCAGATAGCAATGAATAAATTGCTTTACCTGAGTTGTCAGTGTCTACAATTCGGAAGATGGTTTCCAAGGTGGAGCGGTGGCGGTATAAAGTCTCTAGAAGGCTCTGGTCGATGTGCTGCAAGGGGAGAAACGATGGCAACAAGTGAGAAAGGTCCTGAAAAAACTTCAATCTAAATACAGTATATAACACACACTGATACAGAAATATTTCTAATATTTCTGTAACTATCGGTTTGACATGTAAGCTGGAGCTGAATCCTTACGTCCATGTTGTGTCCTTTGATGGCAAGCTCGTTGAACCACTCCTGGTAGTCGATCAGGCCGTCGCTGGTCTTGGAGGCGACCAGCTGAGAGCACAGCATCCTCCAGGGCAGACCCAGGTGCATCACACTCTCCACCGCAGACGCCCAGTCGCTCATGGACACCAGACCTGAGGAAGGAGGACACCTGATCTATAATCTGATTCTATTATAACATTAGATTTCAGATAATTTCTCCTCTTATGAACACATAACCCACTAAGTCCCCGCCCTTGAATCCAGACTGACCAATTGCAGTGTAGCATCAGTCTACAGTGTACTGAGATCAGGAAGGGGACGTTGCGTCATGTTGGGGACACACCTGTGTTCTCGCTGTCATACTTCTTGAAGGCACAGACGAGGTCAGATTTGTGCGCGAACAACTGCTCCCGCAGGACTTTAAGGGCCGAGCGCTCGGTTCGTCCGACACTGCAGTCCAGACAGCAACGACAAACATGGAGCAGACAATAAACATAATTACAGGCAGAACAGTGTAGTGAATGGTGTTCAATTTACAAAGGCAAAACTGTCAAATTGAAAGTGTTCTTGTTTAATCCAGCAACAGCTGCAGACGCTGAAACATTACCATGTTTATACTGAGACATTCATGCATCATTAGTGTGGATAGATGTGCACACATGTTGTCATAGTTGTGAAATCACTGACAGCTGACTCAATCTATCATTTTATCAGGTAATGTTTTCTGTCCTGTCAAGTTCAGTAGGGACACGTTATGCAAAATACCACAGATATCAGAAAAAAATACTTTCTGCCTCTGTCCAATTTTACTTGATGAACAAGTACTGCAGAGTGGAGCACAGGTAACACATTTTCACCCAACCATTCTCATAACATACAAATTGTGGCAGATTGTTAGCTTAGATTAAATACGCGGGATTAATGTGTTGGTGAGATTTAAATGTGTTGGCAGGCGGATGTTATTACCTTTGAACAAAGTGAGGTGCCTTTACAGTTTTATCGGTTATTTTATTCTGTCTGTCTCGTGGATTTGACCGTGTTAAACATTTTACATATTTTAAATTTTGCAGTTTTGAATATATTGTCTTAAGATTTAGGAGCAGATATATTTTTTCACCACTTTGTGAAACATGCGCTCTCCTTGTTGAATGTCACATTGCTGGAGTAAACGTGTTCTGGTAGTTTTCAGTACCTTTGTCTCATGCTGAGCTCTCGGGTCATGCTGCTGGCCTGGTACTGAATCAAGTAAGGCACGAGGTCTGGACCCAGCTTCACGTAAGCCCCCCTGTTGCTTCCCACATCATAGTAGTTTGAGGCCGAGAACAGCGTGAGGACCTGAGTGAAAAGAATCTGTCAGTATTTTAATGGAACTTTTATCAGGACATTTAGAAATGACCACACCAGTGATCATTGGGTGGAATTTATGTCATCCTTGGGGACCCCTAAGAACCCCATCTAGGGCCCCTTAGGATTCCTTTTTGTCTCACCTTACGATTGTGACAGAACTCATAACCATCCTGTTTACACTCGTGTGAGCGGATGATGAGCTGCAGATTGTGTTTGTTAAGGAAGTCCTCAGTGACGTCAGGACCCCAGTAGCAGCCTCCGCCCCTCACCTCGTTGGGTATGCAGCCATCCTGGATCATGGGATCGCTCCACAGCAGGTCGAGGATCTGAGGCACAAGAATACCAGGAGGAACATTTTTAAATTCTAACTGAAAAACATCGCAACAGAAAATATGAACTTCACATTTGTGGTTTTGAATCAGGCGTTAAATTTTCTCTATGGTTCCTCTATAACAGTGTTGATTGGCTGACGAACTCTCAGTCTAGCGCCACCATCAGGTCAAAAGCTGCCACATGATTATAAATTTGCCACTGCTGGATGTGCTGAAGCACAGAGGACAATGTGGAAACTTCACTGTTATTTTGTTGTTTCCATATTGATTCTACTGCACACACAGATCAGAATGTCTGTGTAATAGGATTAACTGCTGTTGAGCGAACATTTCCTGGACAATAGGATTCAATAGTATCATAGTCCTAAACAGCTATAGTAATTTAAGCATTGGACTAACCTATTAACACATTTGGGAGCTTTAGCTGACTGAAGTCAATCATTAACTTTTGCTTAATCCCAACAGACAAGCCAACAAACAGAAATGGGTGAAAAATAAAACCTTGTTTTAGGAGGTCATACTCATTATATGCGAGTTATTTTGTTTTTCAGCAGCTGCAAATCTCATCAGTAAATTTACTGACACACTTATAATGAGACATTTTCAATTTGATCATGTCGGACATGACCTGACACACCACCAGACACCAGAACCAAAGGAGCCCACTGACTAATAAAGCCTGTGTTTAAATCACCAATGGCCAGTTAGGAAAGCAGATTGAATTCATGGCAGAGGGATTAATGAAGTGGTGGATTACAGCATGTTAACACCCAACAATCCTCAGTGCCTCCTCTGTCGTGTGAATCGGGCTGAGCCACAAAGGCTACTAACCACAATTCAGGAACAACAGCAGACTAATTCACTGATAGAACCAAAACCATCACAGACAGACGTCCTCTTGGACACCCGTGTGACCTCACCTCCAGTCGTCAAACTGTTGCCCTATTCATGTGACGAGCATCAGAAGGGACAAAACAAATCCAGTAGAGTAAGTTCAAACAATTCATCATTGGACTAATTACTGAATAAATATTGATTGGTTCCAGCTTCTCTGGGTGTGGTCTTGGGTTTTTGTAAGCGAACACCTGAATTCATTACCTGTTTCCACTCGTCCTTTGAATTGTCGCTGTTCACCGACTCACAGGATGCAGACGGACACGTGTCTTTTTCTGCTGTGTCAAAAATAAAGATGGACTGTTTCCTCTTGATCTCTTCCCCTACATTTGTTTTGATCCGTTCGGAAAAATCCTGCAGCGAGCGGTTCTGGAAGCTGTCACGGGTTCCAAAGGCTTTGGGAAATGTGAGGGATGCCCGGCGCTGGAAGATCTTGTTGTTGGACAAAACATCGTCATCCATGTCCGAGTCTATGGACAACCCAGATGAGCTCTGGTGTCTCTTCTTTGGAGGCCTGAGAGCTGAAACATACTAGGAAAAACAAACAACAGACCTTTAGATTGAAATTCAAGTTAATTATTAAAGAGATATGAAAATGAATTTGAGCCTAACTGGGTATGACAGAAAATCAGCCACAGCTAAACGTGCTGTCTCCTCACATTATGTCTGTCCAGTCTGGCTAGGACAGCAAGGTCTGTGACGTCAGAGATCCCTCCATGGAGAACCAGCACCTTCTGGTCAATCACAGTTGCTAACGGCAACCAGCTGAAGATCTTCTGCAGCAGCCTAAGGATCCGTTTTCCATGCATCTGAAGAGAAGAGAGAGACATTATACTCCCTATCGTTTGGGTTTATTGGAACTGATGTTCTTCACTTCTAACTTGAACAGTTTGTTCTTTACTGCTTCTAAACAAAATCACACTAAATATGAATTCCAACACCAACACACACATTAAGGCATAATCATGTAAAATCTGAACATCTAAATACATCGATGCGCATTTTTAACAAAACGGTTTAATTTAAAAGCGGCAAAAAAAAGGGGCCAAATTATTTTTTCTGTACAATTACACATTATTTACGTGTATCTTTTGAAAAGCATCAAGTAAAGAAAATGCTCCACTTTTCAAACTGTTTTCTTGTCAATTACAGGTTTGTCCAGATTGGTTAGCCAGAGCTCTCTCAGGTAATGGACTTTCAATGCAATGGGGACACATTGTGGCACTGTTGGCAGGTTGGATATGCAGGAATGAGGACTTAATATCAGCCAGTAAACAAAAGAAAATGGGTGTGGTGGGTTTCAGGTTTCCTTGATAGAGCCCTACCTTGTATTTTGTCAATACCTCCTTTGTGAAGCCGTACCTACATCAGGCAGAGAAACATGAGATACGTAGAACCTGAGGTTTTTGATAACACCTGCTAATGATGAAAATGTATGCCTTTTTTAGATTTTGTTTTACCTCAGGTTGACAATATGGTCCTCGTGGTTTCCTCTGTTGAGGTAGATGTCACTTGGGTAGACGAGTAGGAATGCAAACAAGATGATAAGGATCTCAATGGAGTCTTTGCCTCGATCTACAAAGTCTCCATTAAATAAATAGGGCTTCTCCAAGGATGGCATACCACTCTGTAAACAACAGCAAGGAAAGTTTTGTCAAAGAGTCTTCACATGTGAATGTAAGCAACTGATTCACATAATTTTAAAAGGGAATTATAAGAGTCGATTGTAAATTCATTGTGACAACTTAAGTCTGAGGGAATTCAGTCTTTGTGAAATAACAGCATATTATCAGATCGGGCACTGACCTTATAAAAAATGAGCAGCAGATCTTCCAGTTGTCCGTGCAAATCACCTGTAACAAAAAGGATTACTGTCGTATAATTAACAGTTTGTCAACAACAAACAAAAATAAATGGCGTACCTTTCTGTGTGGAACTAATGATTTTTTTACTGCAACTGATTTTGCAATTTTTAAGACAAAAAAATTACAATTTAACCAAGTGCAATTTTAAATGTAATGTGGAAATATCAAAGCAATTGAATCCATACATTAGATTTGCTGCTGATTAATTTTTCAGTCATTTGTTAGTTGAATAAACAATAGATGAGATACCATAGCGGTGGTAATCTGAAGATGACTGACTGAGATACCAACCATGTGACCGCAAAGTTCCTTGTTGGAGATCAACCTGATCTGTCTTCCCTCTGATCACTTCTCTGACATCTCCCTTTTATTCATTTTAACCTTTTTTATTGATGAACATTAATTTCTTTCAGCTCACCACAGATGGTGATTTCTTTGCTGTGGCAGGTGGAGATTCGGTTGATATTTGGCAACATCCGGAGCTGTTTCCACGTCTCAAGCAGCAGCTGGAGGACGTACCGCGAGTGCAGCTGCTACTGGGAGAGAGACGCTGGTTAACAAGAAGGATTTAGTAACAAGTAAGCAGGTCATACCGCAATGTGTGATGGTATTGTGATTAATGTATGCTTAACGTCTTATTTTGTCAACAAGATACTTGTTCTCATGCAAATGAGCCCAAGTATATTGATTTGCAGGTAAAGTAGAACATAATACAGTAAATCTAGAGAATATGCTGTACGTGTTAAACTGAGATTATCTGGGAAAACGTGCCTCAATCATCCACAACTGAAATATCAGCTGTCTGATTAAATCTTCAAAATCAATTTCCTGCTATTTCTGATTTGAAATTAAAATTTTTAGTCTGGAAAATATTCAAATTGTGCTATCAAACATGGAGAATTAACAAAAATGTCTGTTATTTCTTTGTCTGTATATTAATATTTCCAACTGAAGCGTAGCATTAAGATGTACATTTTTGGTCTTATTATTTCCGGTCCGGTGAATGACATAAAGGAGCATCTTAGAAATCCTTTCCATCTCATTTGATGTTGTGACACAAGATCACTGAATGATAAGCTCACCCAAACGCATTTCAGACTCTACCATGATACAGTAGTGTGCACCTACTTTCTTGTTTCTGAAGGCCTCCACCAACCCGACGGCCTGCTCCGCCGTCAGAGGGAAGGTCAGGTGAGGTCCGGAGTAAATATCGGGCACCTCAATGTTCTTGTAGCAGAAGTACCTCTCCCACTCCACATCACGACAAACCTCATTTTCTCGGAAGATGTGTGAGATCAGATTTCCTGGAGGAAAGAAATCAAGACATTTCAAACTCAGAGATTTAGTTTTACAGCAAAAATAACTGCAGTTTGTCGACCAAAATGGAAATCCTACTTTCACTGCTTGATGGTGTAAAATTGTCCATGAGGTAACCAAGGAAATTATAAAGCTGCGCAAGAAGGAGATGTGACAGAAGAGATTTAAATTATTCCTCTGAGGTAATCGGGAATACATTGTACCATCCCTGGTAATTTCTCACCTTTATCTGAGCCTGTTCCCCAGAGTATTCGATGGACTGGAAGATGTGCCAGGTGTACCTCCTTCTCATCTCTGTACGTGCTACATACTGACGGTACCATTGCTGAATCAGGACAGCAGCTCTAATGGCTGAAGAAAGAGAACCAATCAGACACCGCCTCACTGCAGAGAGTAAACTGTACTGAAAAGTAAAATTATAGAAACTACACATATTTACAAACTCCATTTTGGGATGCTATTTTCCATGCTATCCTACTTTATTACAGTATTTTCTGCACTATAAGGCACACTGAACTATAAGGCACACCTTCAATGAATGGGGTGTTTTAAATATTTTTCATAAGTAAGGCGCAGTGGATTATTAAGCGCACTGTCAGTTTTTGAGAAAACTAATGGCTTTTAGATGCGCCATAATAGCGCGGAAAACACTGTGCTCATTACCCCAGTCCAGAGGAAAATGTATTTTTTATTTACTCATATTTTTTACATTACTTAAATTTACTATAAGGTTACTATAGGTTTAAAAATAATTAAACTTTTATATGTTTAAAAGACATGAATGGAAAAAGAGATGTTATCCTAACCCGTCTGCAACCCTACGGGAGCACAAGCCAGTGTCAACAGTAGGCCAGTCCCAAACCCGGATAAACGCAGAGGCTTGCTGCAGGAAGGGCATCCAATAAAAGAAACTTTGCCCAACAAATTTGAGCATTCATTGAAAAACATTTGCACATTGTGGCACACTGAGAGGGTTTTCCTCACCCCTCCTGTTGTCATTCTCCCCATTATGTGTCTGACTGTGTTTCATACCTGATCTCATCAATTGACTCACTGCCAGATTATTCAGCTAACCATGTGAACGCCTTCGCTAGCCTACTCCAGCCC